>NC_086121.1:10058467-10278467 GCF_963921235.1 Mobula hypostoma
CCCATTTTACATGAAGCCAATGGAACGATATTCAGGAGAGGCATGAGTCTGAGTGTGCCCTCCCTGTTATACATGGCATCACGGCACGTCACATCACATCACGTCACGATCTGAGTTTATGGTACTGTTTATCAAAAGGATGGAAATCTGATACAAAGGCAGAAAATGCTGTAAACACGCATCAGGTCAGGCAGCGTCTGCTAACTCATCCAAATTAACATTTCAGGTCCAAGGCTCTTCATTCATATTAACACTGTTTTCCTTCAGAATCAGTTTTTTTATCACTGACATTTGTGATGATACTTGTTAGTTTTTGTTTGCAATAAGTTACCGTAAGTTACGCAAAAGACGAATAGTGAGGTAGCGTTCAGATTTCCGAACGGACAATGAATCATCCCATGTGCAATACCTCACTATTTTTGGCTGTCTTTGTACTCTACTGCTGCCACAAAACAACAAATTTCACAACCTATGCCACAGATATTAAACTTGATTTTGATTCTGGTTCTGATTCATGGGTTTGTGAACCACCCAGAAATCTAACGGCAGAGCTGCTCCTGAATCGCTGAGTGTGTGTCTTCAGGCTCCTGTATCTCCTCCGAGTGAGAAGAGGGCACGTTCTGGGCGGTGGGGGTCCTTAATGATGGATGCCAACCTTTCGAAGGTGTCCTGGATGCAGGGGAGGCGAGTGATGGAGGTTTCAGAACCTCTCCTGAAGTTTCGCTTAATAACTGGGAAAATTTTGCGAACCTCTAGTAGTAATAGTTAACATCATCGCAGAGCGACGTTGTTGGAGCAACCTAGCTTGGTAATTGCAGTGCGTTTTACATGATGTTCACTGGAAACAGTGTGCACTGGTGGTGGAGGGGGTGAATATTCAGGGTGCTGGACGGGTTATTAATCAAGAGGGCTGCTCAAAATCAGAAACACGTTTATCATCGCAGATATATGTCATGAAATACGTTGTTTTGCGGGAGCAGAACAGTGCAATACTTAAAACTATAAATTACAATAAGTATATTTTAAAAATTAAATAAAATAACTGAGCTAGTGTCCACGGGTTCACTGTCTGCTCAGAAAGCTGATGGCAGAGGGGAAGAAGCTGTTCCTAAAACACTGAGTGTGTGGCTTCAGGCTTCTGTACCTCCTTCTTGATGGTAGCGATGAGAAGAGGGCATGTCCTGGGTGGTGAGGGTCCTTAATGACGGATGCCAACTTTTTGAGGAACCAAGGCATTGACTTTGATTTCAATACAGGAAGAATTAGATTACCTTGAATGGCTTTCAGCTTCATTCTCCTTTCCACTCTCCTGGTTTGCGGAACGAATATGCAAAATCTGAGACCACTGCGTGTTGTTGGCTCAGTTACAACATTTTTACAGAGGCTACTGAGAATTTGTGACTCTCTCACAATCTCATCCTCAATCAAAAGACATAGTTCAATCTAATTGAATTTGAAATTTAAAAAATGAATTTTGGGTCACCTTGCAAACACTTAATCATCCTGTTTTAATGTATCTTCAGCTCATCACTATCAGCTCCACAATTCACCCCCTCCATTACTGTTTAATAGCACATATGTGACATTTACTAATGAGGGAGGGGATGGACAGTGGTGTATGGGTGGGGGGGCAGAATGAGAAAGAGAGCAAGGGGTAGACTGAGTGAATGAGTGTGTGTGAGAGAGAGAGGGATGGAGTGAGAGACAGGGGGATAGAGAGAGTGAATGAATGTGTGTGTGTGAGAGAGAGAGAGGAAGAGGGAGAGGGAAAGGGGAGAGAAAGGGGAGAGAGAGGGATGAGTGGGAGAGAGAAGGGGGATAGAGAGAGTGAATGTGTGAGAGAGAGAGAGAGGAAGAGGGAGAGGGAAAGGGGGAGAGAAAGAGGAGAGAGAGGGGAGAGGGAGAGAGAGGGGGGAGTGGGAGAGAGAAGGGGGATAGAGAGAGTGAATGAGAGTGTGTGTGAGAGAGAGAAAGAGAGAGAGAGGGAGAGAGAGAAAAAGAGTATTAGTACCAGTTTATTATGTTCTGCACCGGCGTACTGTACAGTGAAAATTTTGTCTTACATACTTATAAATTTTGCAGATGTTGGAAATCCAGAATAACACACACAAAATGCTGGAGGAACTCTGCAGGTCAGGCAGCATCTATGGAAATGAATAAACAGTTGACGTTTCGGGCCGAGACCCTTGACAAAGGGTCCTGATGAAGCGTCTTGGCCTGGAATGTCAATTCCTCATTCCGATCCACAAGTGCTGCCTGACCTGCTGAGTTCCTCCAGTATTCTGTGTGGTTTGCCTTGTATACCATTCGTACGGATCCAATCATTACACCGTGCATTGAGGTAGAACAAAATAAAACAAAAACTATGCAAAATAAAGTGTAAAGGCTACACAGAAAGTGCAGTGCAGGTAAACGATAAAGTGCAAGATCATATCGAGGTCGATTGAGAGGCCAGGAGTACATCTGATCGTGCAAGAGGATGATAGCAGCAGGATAGAAGCTGTCCTTGAGCCCGTGCTTTCGGGCTTTTGTATCTTCTGCCCAATGGGGGGGGGGGGAAGAGAGAATGTCTGGGGTGGGTAGGGTCTTTGGTTTTTCTGAAACAGCAGGAAGTGTTGGTTGACAAGAGTCCACAGAGGGGAGGCTTGTTTCCATGACACAGCTGAGCTGTGTCCAGAGCTCTTTGCCATTTCTTATGAGTGAGTGAGAGAGATTTAACTACTTGGCTGCAGTACTGAGGGACTGAGATGGAGCTGGCAGCTAGGGCCTGGCTGAGGTAATCCCTCAGATTCCTTGGCACCCTTTGGAAGAAGAGGTATGGAATCCGTCCCCCGGGATTCTTGGCTGCTGTTTGTCTCTCATTTATTATCTCTTCAAAAGTTACTTTTCTCACAGGGCTATTGGTGGGAGCTTGCTGTGCACGGACCTGGGGCTGCTCCTCCAATATCACAATGGTGTCAACAGCTTTGCGATCTGTGGGGCCCTTTGGAGAACGTGCGACCAGCTCTGGAAATGGTCATTCAGCAGAAGTCAGGTCAACACTCTGCATTTTCCACCGAGGGACATCACAGAGGAACTGGGTTCCTGACGAAGGGTTTCGGCCTGAAAAATTGGCCCACCCTTTATTCCTCTCCACAGATGCTACCTGACCAGCTGAGTTTCTCCAGTGTTTTGTGTGGGTGTTGCTACGGTGACCCAGGTACTGCTGATCTACTGCCGAAGACGGGGTTTCACAGAGGAGTCGGCCCGAAGCCCCTGTGGGCTTCGACTCTTCAACTCATGTTGGCTGCCCGGCATAGTCACAGTGGCAGCTGTGCCTATATCCACAAGAGATTAGGGACCTGCGGGCAGTATAAATGGGGCTCAAGAGAAGACAGTCAATGCTGCCAAATTCAGCACGTAAAGTTGGCTGTAGATCGTGGACTTCTGCCAGATCATACCAACCCAGTTTGGAGCCACTGTCATAAACTGTGTTGGCTCAACAGGCAATAGACTGCGGGGGCTACAACAGGCTGCCAACTGGTCTTCCCTCCTTACTGAAGAAGGGGAAGTTTCCTTGGGACTGGCAACTTTCTGTTGGTATTGGAACTGATTACAAGACCATAAGGAGTAGAATTATGCCATGCGGCCCATCAAGATTGCTCCACCGTTTGACCACGGCTTATGCATCTCCCTCTCAATCCCATTCTCCTACCTTCTCCCCGTAATCTTTCATGCCCTGACTACTCAAGAATCTATCAACCTCTGACTTAAGTACATCCAATGACTTAGCCTACACAGCTGCCTGCGGCAATGAATTCCACTGGCTCTGGCTAAGGAAGTTCCTCCTCATCTCTGTCCTAAATGGACGCCTCTGTTCTGAGGCTGTGCCATTATGACCTAGACTCTCCCAATACAGGAAACATCCTGTCCACATCCACTCTATCTAGGCCTTTCAATATTCAATAAGTTTCAATGAGATCCCCCTCGTTCTTCCAAATTCCAATCAGTACAGGCCCAGAGCCATCAAATGCTTCTCATATGATAAGCCTTTCATTCCCAGAATCATTTTCGAAAACCTCCTTTGAACCCTCTCCAATGTAAGAACATTTTTTTTAGCTAAGGGGCCCAAAACTGCTCACAATACTCCAAGTGAGGCCTCACCAGTGCCTTATAAAGCCTCAACGTTACATCCTTGCTTTTAAATTCTAATCCTCTCGAAATGAATGATAACATAGCGTTTGCCTTCCTCACCACCAGCCCGACCGGCAAATTAACCTTTAGGGAATCCTGTTTATTTTTTTGTCACATGTACCAAGATACAGTGAATAGCTTGTCTTGCATACTGTTCATACAGATCAGATCATAACAGAGTGCATTGAGCTAGAAAAATGTAAAACAGTAACAATGCAGAATGAAGTGTAACAGCCACCATAAGAGTGTAAGGCAGGTAAATGATAAATTACAAGATCACAGCAAGGTATATTGTGAGGTAAGTTGTCCGTCTTATCATAGAACAGGTCCGTTCAGGAGTCTGATAACAATGGGATTGAGCTATCCTTGAGTCTAGTGGTATGTGCTTCCAGGCTTTTGTATTTTCTCCACGATGGAAGAATGGAGAATATCTGGGATGTGTGGGGGTCTTTGATTGTTCTGGCTGTTTTACAAAGTCCATAGATGGAAGGCTGTTTTTTTTTGTGATGTGTTGAGGTGTGTCCACAACCGTCTGCAGTTTCCTGCAATCACAGGCGCAGCAGTTGTCACGTCAAGCCCTGATGCACCCAATCGAAATGCTTTCTATGGTGCACCAATAAAAATTGGTAAGAATTGACCAATTTTGCCACCCTTCAAGGGTCAAAGGGCAGTTCACGAGAACCAGTGGGATCCGTGCTCCTGGCTAGTGATCGGGACTGGGAACAGAGGCTGGGACTTATCCTCCTCCTAGAGATGGTGGTGTTAGTCATTGGATCATCCTCAGCACCCCAAACACCATCAACAGACTCAGTGCAGAGTCGAGATCAGAGGCTTGCATCCTGTTCCGTTTGATGCCCATTGTTTCTCATTGCATGTGGCAGATACTACCCAAAGCAATAAATATAATGGAACAAGGAATTAAAAGTACTTTAGCTAATCGGATCCATTAACTCTGGGGTTTTGGCCACATTTTTCAGTGACTCATTTAAGAAAAATCTAGTTTCCACTTGAAGTCTCCAGGGCTGAATTGCACAATTGTCAAACTGACTGCTAAGCTTAGGGCTGCATCGGAAGCGAAACCTGGGGACAAAGGGGCTCTGGATAAGGCCGTATGACACAGGAGCAGAATTTGGCCATTCAGCTCATCGAGTCTGCTCCACCATTCCCTCATGGCTGATTTATCATTCCTCTCAAACTCATTCTCCTGCCTTGTCCCCATAACCTTTGACACCCTTACTAATCAAGAACTTATCAACCTCTGCTTTAAATATACCCAATGATTTGGCCTCCACAGCTGAATGTGGCAATGATTTCCACAGATTCACCACTTCAGTTTTGTCCTAAAGGGAAGCTGTGCCCTCCCACGAAAGGAAGCATCCTCTCCACATTCACTATATTTAGGCCTTTCAATGAGATCCCTCCTCATTCTTCTAAACTTCAGTTACGTGCAGTTCTTGAGGTAGAAGAGATCAGGGATTGTGGAAGAATGCAGGAATAAGAGACTTAATTTCAGCAATCAGCCATGATCACATTTAATTGAAGAGCCAGCTTGAGGGACCGGAAGTCCTATTCCTACCCCTATTTATGAGGCAGTAATATTGATCTTGCACCTTATTGTTTACTCGCACTGCACTTTCTCTGTAGCTGTGACACTTTATTCCTCATTCTGTTATTACTGTTTTACCTTGTTCTACCTCAATGCACTGTGTGGTGGTTTGATCTGTATGAACAGTACGTAAGACAAGGTTTTCGCTGGGCCTTGGTACAAGTGGGGCATTAATAAGGCAGTTCCAATTCCAGTTTGTTGTGTTGCCCAGATTACGACAGTCACTGCATTCAGAAGTACTTTTGTGACTTTTTCACACACTGGGATAGTGTGAGGATGTGTGAGGATGTGTGAGGATGTGTATGGCGCTATAGCAGGGCAACACTTGGCATAATACAATGTCCATGTCATCTTCAAGCCGATGAATTTCTACTCTGGGTGGAGGACGGATGTCTGGCAATCCCTAGCAGGTAAGGTTGAAGAGTCAATCACAACTAATTTAAAGATAGTACAGAGGTATTTAAAGAGTTTTGAATGATTAATGAATTGAGGGCGATAGGGAATAAGTATGTGAAGATGAGACCAGGAGTAGATCAGCCACCAAAAGGTCAAAAATCAAAAGTTCAAAGTAAATTTATTATCAGGGTACATATATGTCACCATATACAACCCAGAGGTTCATTTTCTTGTGGGCAAAATAAATCTGTAGAATAATAACCATAACAGAATTAATGAAAACTGTCCAACTTGGGCGTTCAACCAGAGTGCAGGAGACAACAAACTGTGTAGATATAAAAAGAAATAAATAATAATAATAAATAAATAAGGAATAAATATCGAGAACATGAGACGAAGAGTCCTTGAAAGCGAGTCCATAGGTTGCGGGAACATTTCAATGAAGGGGCGTTAAGTTGAGCGAAGTTATCTCTTTTGGTTCAAGAGCCTGAAGGTTGAAGAGCAGTAACTAATTCTGGACGTGGTGGTGTGAGTCCACGTTTGAGGGGCCGAGTGGCCTATTACCCTTACTTTCTTGTTCTAGCATTATTAGGATCAGTCGAACTTTGTCACGAGGTGAGCATTTACACTCAGTGGTCACTTTATTATTAACACCTGTACATCGGCTCATTAATGCAAATATCTTATCAGCCAACGGATCCATTGTGATAATGTCTTGGATGCTTGGAGGGGAAAGATTAAGGGAAATGAGCCAAATTAATTCCATTTGAGGCATTTGAATGAATGGGAGGGAGGGTTTACTCCCCTTGTACAATTAAGTTCTAGTTCTTTTCTTATTCAAATAGGGCCACAAAGGGTTAAAGTCTAAAATCCTTAGTTGCCCAGCAATAAACTTCTGATTAAATATCTTGTGTTTTCTGTTCTGCCAGCCTGTCTTGTGCTGTTGGCTCTGGTTCAGATTTTAATTGAATGCTTTAATAAAATGGAGGCAATCTCACTGTGACAAAGTCCAGTGAAACGTATTGTAATGAAGCGGTTCCCCTCCATTGAAAGCCCAGAACAATGAAAAGTTACCAAAGCCCCGACACACTCACAGCCTCCCAGGCGCCTCCCGATTCGGTGACGTCCTATCCCAATAAGGGATACCTTGAATACAGCGGCGGACAGAAGCTGAACTCCATTCGGCCACAGGATCAGGGCAGAGCCAACGAGGGAAATTCAGGCTCACAAGATAAACAGATTCCACAGGGTGCAATTGACTGTGGGTTCTCCACGTCCCTCCTGGCAGACAGATACGGGCAATTGCAAAGGCTGGGAAAGGTCCCAGTTCCTTCACCTTCAAACTTCCTTCAATTCCTATTGCACCCCCCCCCCCACCCCTACACCCAGTCTTGTCTTATACTTCCACCAAGATTCCTCTTCTGCCGTAAACATCCTGAGTAAAGTTTTAAAAAGCTACACATGCTGGCCACTTTATTAGGTGCACCTGCTCGTTAATCCAAATAACCTAATCCGCCAATCACGTGGCAGCAACTCAATGCATAAAAGCACGCAGACGTGGTCAAGAGGTTCAGTTGTTGTTCAGAGCAAACATCAGAATGGGGAAGAAATGTGTTCAAAGTGACTTTGACAGTGGAATGATTGTTGGTGCCAGACGGGAAGGTTTGGGTATCTCAGAAACTGCTGATCTCCTGGGATTTTCATGCACAATGGTCTCTAGAGTTTACAGAGAATGATGCAAAAAAAAAATCCAGTGAGCAGCAGTTCTGTGGGCAAAAATGGCTTGTTAACGAGAGAGGTCAGAGGCTGGTCTAAGCTGACAGGAAGGCGACAGTAATTCAAATAACCACATGCTACAGCAGTGGTGTGCAGAAAACAATCTTTGTCTGTACAATACTTCAAACCTTGAAGTGGATGGGCTGGAACAGCGGAAGACCACACCAGGTCCCACCCCTGTGCCTAATAAAGTGGCCACCGAGTGTTCATTGCGAAAGAGATATCAGTGGCACAAACTGAATTCAGGTTTCACAGCGAGATTCAAGAAACTCCATAGAATTTCTGAAGGAGGGTGGCGATATTCACACTCGACCACATGCAGCAAATGGTCAGCCTTCTGTTTAACGACCCCCGCTGGAAGCCCAGTGCCAGGTGGTAAAATACTCCTTGGAGAGGCAGCTTCACAGACACCAGAGGCTCTGCAGTCAAAGCTGCAATGCTGGTGTCCACACTATCTTCCCAAGGTCCAGCCCGTGCTCCCAGTGTTGGTCCCAAGGCTTGCCGGTTGAAGTCAGGAACTCATAGAGGGCAGCCTGCAAGAGGACGGGGCTGCGTCGCAGGGAAAGGCATCCTCGGGAGACACACAGGTCCGCAGCGCTCAAACTGCTCCGAGTCACAGCCACGTCCTTGTATCAGCCTGCGTTAATCCTGAGGAATTACACTGACAATTGCATGTTATGCAAAAGATTTGATGAGCGTTGTGCCTGTGTGCCAGCTTCCAGTGTGCAAGAGGACAGCTGATGAAACCATACGCAAAGGGACGGGGAAATGTGCTGGTTGTGTAGCCGGGCTCGTTATTCAGGGCCTGGACTAACAATCTGCTGACAAGTGCTCTGATCTCACCAGGGCATTGCTGTCCCGGGCAGATCTCAACAACCATAAGACATACTGTAGCAGCAGAACTGGGCCATTCAGCCCCATCATGGCTGATTTACTATCCCTCTCAAACACATTCTCCTGCCTTCTTCCCGCACTCTTTGACATCCTAATCAAGAACCTACCAACCTCCACTTTAAATCTACCCAATGACTTGGCCTCCACAGTCATCTATGGCAATGAATTTCACAGATTCACCACCCTCCGGCTAAAGAAATTCCTCCTCATTTCGGTTCTGAAGGAATGCCCTTGTATTCTGAGGCTGTGCTCTCTGGTCCTGGACTCCCCCCCCCCCACTTTAGGAAATCTCCTTGCCACATCCTCTCTGTCTAAGCCTTTTAATATTGGTTAAGTTTCAATGAGATCCCTCCCCCACCATCCTTCTAAACTCCAGTGAGTACAGGCCCAGAGCCATCAAATGCTACTCATAAGTTAACCCTTTCATTTCTGGAATTATTTTCATGAATCTCCTCTGGACCCTCACCAATGTTAGCACATCCTTTCTTAGATTAGGGGCCCAATACTGCTCACAATACTCCAAGTATGGTCTGACCAACCCGTTATAAAGCCTCAGTACTAAATCCCTGCTTCTATATTCTAGTCCCCTTGAAATAAATGCTAACATTGCATTTGCCTTCCTTACCACTGACTCATCCTGCAAGTTAACCTTAAGGAAATCCTATACAAGGAGTCCCACGTCCCTTTGTGCCTCCGGCTTCTGAATTTGCTCCCTGTTTGGAAAATAGTCCACACCCACATGGCACTATTTTGAAGATGATCAGGTCAACCCTTGACCTTCAGCCAAGGTCTGAGCATAAATTGCCTGCCACATTTCCTACACTGCAATATTAACTAATTTTCTGGCAATGAATGTTGTCATATTTTAAAGGGTGTTTAGTTTTAGGATATAACTTTGGCCCACAATGTCGTGCCGACCTTTTAACCTACTCTTATTTAGATCAATCTAACCCTTCCTTCCCACACAGCCCTCCATTTTTCTGTCATCCATGTGCCTATCTTAGAGTCTCTTAAATGTCCCTAATCTATTCGCCTCCACCACCACTCCTGACGGCTTGCTGCACTCACCCACCACTCTATGTAAAAAAAAACCTCGAATATACTTTCTTCCAAACACCTGAGTAATATGCCCCCTTGTATTAGCCATTTTTGCCTTGGGGAAAATGTCTCTGTCTGCCCACTCTTCTCTATGCCTCTTATCATCTTATACACTTCTATCAGGTCACCTCTCACCCTCCTTCAATCAAAAGAGAAAAGCCCCAGCCCGCTCATCCTTTCCCCATAAGAGACGCTCTCTGAGCCGAGCAGCATCCGGGTAATCTCCTCTGCACTCTCTCTAAAGCTTCCACATCCTTCCTATAAATGAAGTGACCAGAACTGAACACAATACTCCAAGTGCGATCTTACCAGCAGTTTATCAAACTGCAAATTTCAGTTTTAGAATATCTTAAAGGATTGTGAAAGTCACTCAGGAATCAGGAGCAGAATCAAAATCAGGTTTATTATCACTGGCGTGAGTGGTGAAAACACAAGAGATTCTGCAGATTCTGGAAATCCAGAGTAACACACACAAAATGCTGGAAGAACTCAGCAGGTCAGTGGAGAGGAACAAATAGTCGAAGTTTCAGGCGGAGACCCTTCATCAGGACTGTGAAGATTCTCAATGAAGGATCTCGGCCGAAAACATCAATATGTTGTGAAATTTGTTGCTCTACTGCAATAGTACAGAGCAAGACAGAAAAAATAACCAGAACTGACAAATATAAGTAAGTAGAGCAGGAGGACTGATGAGGAAATACAAAGAGTTGACTATAAATTTCTGGGGGGACAGGACTAGATTTGCTATTCCCCTACCAATATAGTCACACAGCAGGATGCACAGTAACATATAAGTAGTCTCTTGGGCCATAGCTGCTTGTGACTGCATCTTTACAGGAGCCTACTGGAGATAGAGGCGAAGTACCCCAGTGCGCTAGACATCAAGTTGGTTTTTGTATAAGCAGCTCCCAATAATCTCATCCCTTGATCTGCTCTCCTCTTCAACGTCTATCCAATCCTTTTCTCAAAGTAACAATTTGATTCCAGTCTCCTTCCACAGATGCTGCCTGACCTGCTGAGTCTTCCAGCATTTTCCATTTTTATTTCAGATTTCTGGCATCTGTACTATATTTTTTATTTTAATTTTCAGATTGGATCAACTCAACATTTAATGTTCTTCTCCCTTTGGTTCCTTCTCGAGTCACCTGAAATTGGTGTCAACTGATTCTGAGTCCTTCTACAACAGGAACCGTTTCTCCTTCATCATCTTCTCCAGACTTTCAATGAATGCTTCAATCAAATCTCCTCTCATTGCATAGAATAGAGCATAACAAAACGCCCTTTGGCCCACACTGTCCCTGCCGAGTATGATACCAATATAAATAGGGCCGCATGTTAGTGTATTGGTTAGCACGAACACTTTGCAGTAAAGGTGATCCGGTTCAGTTCCCGCTGCTGCCTGTAAGGGGCATGTACATTCTCCCCATGACCATGTGGGTTTCCTCCAGGTGCTCTGGTTTCCTCCCACAGTCCAAAGGCTAAAAGGTCACTGTAAACCGTCCCATGATTAGGCTAGGATTAGATCGTGGGATCGCTGGGCGGCACAGCTGAAAGGGCCAGAAGGGCCAGTCTGCACTGCATCTCGATAAATAAATAAAGAGTACATCTGCCCACACACGGTCTGTATCCAACCCCCCTGCCAAGGCCCTGCTTGTTTATGTGTCAGTCTAAATGCCTCTAAATACACCACCAGATTCAGGAACAGTTATTACCCTACAACCATCAGGCTCCTGAACCAGTGTGGATAACTTCACTCACCTCATCACTGAACTGATTCCACAACCTATGGACTCACTTCCAAGGACTCCACAATTCATGTTCGCAGTATTATTTATTTATTCATTTATTTGTTTGTTTGTTTTATTTCTAATTTTCATATTTGCATAGATTGTGCACATTGGTTGGTTGTAAGTCTCTGTGTATAGATTTTCATTGATCCTACTGTATTTCTTTGTTCCACTGTGAATGCCTGCAAGAAAATGAATCTCTATGTAGTATAGGGCGACATATACATACTCTGATAATACATTTACTTTGAACTTAAATGTTCCTACTGTGTCTACTTTCTGGCAATGGTCTTTGGAATTCTTCACTCCAGTGTTTATTGGGCTAAGTGACTGAATGTAATCTAGGCTGAAACAGAGGGTGGTCAATCTGTGGAATTCATTGCCACAGACAGCTGCGGAGACCAAGTCATTGGGTGTATTTAAATTGGAGGTTGACAGGTTCTTGATTAGTAAGGACGCCAAAGGTTACGGGAAGAAGGCAGGAGAATGTGGTTGAGAAGAATAATAAGTCAGCCACGATGGAATGGTGGAGCAGACTCGATGGGCTGAATGGCCTAATTCTGCTCCTATGTCGTATGGTCTTATTTATTTTCCAGATTGAACAAACCAGATCCAGGTACCCAAAATCCTTCATTCACAGAATCATATCTGTGCCACACACTCAGCAACACTTCTGAACGTTAGCTAAAGTACTTGGCCCAGAATTGGACTCAATCCTCCAGTCAAGGTTTTTACAACATTCAACACTACTTCTTTTTCTTTCTGAACATCTGTGAGTGAAAACAAGAGAACATAAAACTTCCAATGAATTAGATTGAAAGGAAGATGGGCAAATTGGATTCACTTTATTTGTCACATGTACTACAGTGAAATGCATTTTTTGCATCAAAGGCCAGCAGAGTCAAAGGATGAACTGGCCTGCCAGCGTCACCATGCTTCTGGCACCAACGTAGCATGCCCACAACTTACTAACTGTATCCCAACCCATATGTCTTGGGAATGTGGGAGGAAACCAGAGCACCCAGTGGAAACCCATGCAGACATGGAGAGAACTCACAAGCTTTTGCAAGGCAGGAGTGGGAATCGAACCCAGCTCGCTGGCGCTGCAAAGCGTTGAACTAACCGCTACACTACTGCGCCGCCCGAGTCACAGCAGGTACAAGAGTCTCAGCAACTAAACCACAAACAGGGTCAGTGTATCCTCTAAAGGAAAGGTGTTCTCCTGATCTCTGTTTGGACATGCAGAACCAACTTTACAAGCAAGAGAAGAAACAGGAATAGAGATAGCCAATATCATCCTTAAGTCCTTACACATTTCAATAATCTTCTACCATGTTCACTTTCCTGCCTGACCTCCACGTTCCCACCTTCCCTTAGAGTCTAAAAATCAAACTTGGCCTTCAATTTAATCAACAATGAAGCTTCCACAGCCCTCAAGGACAGAGGTTTATAGTCATCCACATCAGAAAATTTCTTGTCATCCCATCCTTAAATGGCTGATCCCAAGGAACTGATTGTGGACTTCAGGAAGGGGAAGTCAATGGAACACACACCAGTCCTCATCGAGGGATCAGAAGTGGAAAGGGTAAGCTGTTTCAAGTTTCTGGGTGCCAAAGTCTCTGAGAGTTTACCCTGGGCCCAACATATTAATGCAATTAAAAAGAAGGCACAACAGCGGCTATATTTCATTAGGAGCTTGAGGAGAATTGGTAAGTCATCAAAGACACTCACAAATTTCTACAGACTTACTGCATTCTAACTGGTTGCATCTCCGCCTGGTATGGAAGGGTCAATGCACAAGAAATGGAAAAATCTGCTGGAAGTTGCAAACTCTCCCAGCTCCATCAGGGGCACTAGCTCCCCCAGTATCAAAGATACCTTCAAATGGCGATGCCTCAAAAACACAGCTTCCATCATTAAGGAGCTCCATCACCCAGGACATGCCCTCTTCTCACTGCTACCATCAAGGAGGAGGTACAGAAGCCTGAATATATAATTCATGATATACACCAGTGATTTTGATTCCTTACCCTGAGATCAGGGACCCTCGTTCTAAACAGTCCGCTCCCCCATCTCTGTCCCTTTAAGGGTGATTTGGGGGCACTAGAACCATAAAGCTCTAGTGACCCTGATGCAACCCCGACCTTCAAGGCTCCCTAGGTTGAGTTTGGACATCTTGCATGCAATGATATCCGCTTGCTCCGGGTGCTCTGGTTCCCCATCCCAAGGATGCAAGGCTTGGGCTAATGGGCTGCTGTAAATGATCCCCAGCAGACACGTGACTGGTAGAGTTTGGGGAGAAGTTGGTGAACATAAAATGATATCAGTCTAGGGTTGGCCTGTTTTCATTCAGCATGGAGAAACCAGGAGAAGCAGCCCTTTGTAGTTACACACCACCCTTCTCAATCTACCTGTCCTTCAGTGAGATCATATCTCATTTCTCTCACACCTACAGATTTACTCCATCCCTTCTCAACTGAAAAAACCTGAAAACATGCCTTGTTCTCATTGTTACTATCAGGGAGGAGGTACAGGAGCCTGAAGGCACACACTCAACGATTCAGGAACAGCTTCTTCCCCTCTGCCATCCAATTTCTAAATGGACATTGAACCCACAAACTCTATCTCACTACGTTTTATAGCTTTTTTGCACTACCTATTTTAAGTTATCTATTTAATAGACATATATATACTTACCGTAATTCAGTTTTTTTCTCTGTATTTATTTATCATGTATTTCTTTGTACATTAACAAACTTCATGACATATGCCAGTGATATTAAATCTGATTCTGGTCTGATAGACTGTTGTTGACTCAGCTCCAAAGTGATTGCATAGTTCCTGACAACAAAATGGCACGCCCTCCACCATTTCCACTCCATAAAACTCTGCTGAGACTACGCTTGGAGTATTGTGCTCAGATGTGGTCACATCATTATAGGAAGGACGTGGAAGCTTTAGAGAGGGTGCAGAGGAGACTTACTGGATTGGAGAACATGTCTTATGAGGATAGATTGAGCGAGTTAGGGCTGTTCTCTTTGGAGCGAAGGAGGGTGAGAGGTGACTTGATGGAGGTATACAAGATGATAAGAGGCATGGGTAGAATTGATAGCCAGAAACATTTTCCTAGGGTGGAAATGGCCAGTACAAGGGTTCAAAATTTTATGGTGATTGGAGGAAAGTAAAGGGGGGGATGTCAGAGGTAGGTTTTTTTACACAGAGTGTTGGGTGCATGGAATGCACTGCTAGGGGTGGTAGTGGAGGCAGATACATTAAGGATTCCTTGGGTGGCAGGGTGAAGCTATATCTCTACTAAAGGAGGCGTAAGGAGCTCTTTCCCTCCGCTAGCCTGCAGGTCACCCTTGGGTAAGGCGTAGCACTTGCTCAGCCCCCCGATCAGAGTCACGTGAAGCTGTGGAAGCGGGTGGCGGATGGTTGTAGGAGCAGCTGCTGCATATCACAGGTCCTGGTTATGCGACCACTGAGGCCAGGCAGACAATCTCTGTAGAGTATTGATATTGGCTGGGGTCACCCGTCTTGTAAAGACTCTGCCCAGAAGAAGGCGATGGCAAACCAGTTCTACAGAAGACTTGCCAAGATCAATCAAGGTCATGAGACCATGATCACCCACGTCATACGACATGGCACATAATGATTACGGTGAACAGATTCCTAGGTAGGCACATGGATGCAAGAAAAATGGAGGACTATGTGAGAGGGAAGGGTTAGATTGATCTTAGAGTAGGTTAACACATCATGAGCTGAAGTGCCTGCAACGGTCTAGGTACAGTGTCACCAAAGCATTGGACAACTGTAGCAAGACTTTCCTGTCAACCCTACTGCAGTAAAGGCCAGCAGTAAAGGGATCCAGTTATTAAAAATGGATGATGCACAGAACTATCGCTCCCACTTTAGCTCCAATTAATATCATAATGTTCCAAAACAATATTATTCCTGCGCAGTAGACACAAGATATACAAACAATATTTCATTATTAAATGTTTACCCTGAAACCCCCCCAGTGCTAGCATGACTCCAATGTATCTCAGGTCTATATAAGGCGGTAAAAACACGGGAACATTTTTACACCAGAGGTGAACCATTCAAATTAAAAAAAATATGTAAATATTCCCAACTTTATTTCAGTCAGTTCTCATTAACATACAGCGAGATTCAACAGACCTCATTATAACGAATGTCTGTCCTCCAAGCCTATTCTTGAGTTTATAGCAGCTGAGGTAGTGAAACAAATAACTGCTTGTTATGCCGCATATTACAGGGATTTCGACTGATGAGATCTGACTGCACATATTTTAAGGAAACAGCCGCCGACAAAAGGGGTCATTGTGCTTAAAGGGTTAAGTCCGATAACTAGACTTGAAGGAGAGATTTTATCCTGTGAAGATTAAAAGGAGCTAAATGCATTTAAAGCTGTGACACAGTAAAGGATAAGTAGCAAAGAACTGAAAATTCATTTTCCTGCCTATTACAGTTTTCATATTTATTTGCTATTTCCATCTAGCAATGCAAAGCCTACAGAGCAACAGAGCATTTATTAATTCATGAAGCACTAATTAGTTCTTTGTTTAATTTTGTGTAAAAACAGGCTGACCGGAATGATAACGACGTTCATTGTAACTTCCCAGTCCCAACCGGTTGCTGTTTTTTAACAGCCTGGGACTCTGCTTGCGACTAATGCAATGAAGTGAATTCCCCTCTCAGTTCTACTTCATTAAGTCAAAACTGACATGAAGTCTAGTAAGAACTCTGAGACCTAATCATATCAAGGAATGTCAAATAAACTTCCTGCAGGGAAAACCATCAGAAGTTACTGCCAACTATTGCTAAAAGTACCAAACTGGTAAAATTCTGGAGTGTGCATTAAGTATGTTGCACTCTGAAAGAGTAAAATGTCAATTTCAATTTGGTGGCTGTTTGGTTCAACGCATCACATCCTGAGGGCAATTTATCCCTGTTGAAGTGGCGTGGTTCTGGAACTCACTATACGAAAGGGCGACAAAGCCCAAAGCCCTCGCTACTTTTAAACAGAACTTGGCACACATATTAAGAGCCACGAACCTACAATTGTGGACCAGGTGGGATTAGCCTCGATGGCTTTTGGCATGGTAGCGTAGTGGTTAGCGCAACGCTTTACAGAGCAGACGACCTGGCTTCCATTTCCTGCCACTGCCTGTAAGGTGTCTGTACGCTCTCCCCGTGACCGCGTGGGTTTCCTCCCACAGTCCAAAGATTGGTAGATTAATAGGTCTTTGTAAATTGTCCTGTGATTAGGCTAGGGTTAAATTGGGGGACGGCTGGGCAGCAGGGCTCGAAGGGCAGAAGGGCCTACTCCACGCCATATCTCAATAAATAAATAAACGATTTTGGCTAATGCAGCACACTGGGCTATGCATCATCCCTCTGTTAAACTGTCTGCTTTGAACTGAGCATTTACTTCAGTCTATTGCTTCATCCTCTTCCTCGCACCCCCCCCCCCCCGCGGTACAACACAGAGAGCTCATAGGTGAGTGGGTGGGTGAGGGGCCACAGATGAAGAACTCCCTGAAGAGGACAGGTCGGACAACTTAATGCTGTGGCCATGCTCCAAGTACTTTGGACTAGTGCACAACGAATACCTGAATCTCACAAGTAATAGAGCCACCAGTCTGTGCACTGAGACAGGGTCAGTCGGATTACTTCAGCATAGAATGGGATGAGAATAGGATCAATAATTCTTCAAATCTTAAGAAAAGCAGGCGAGTGAGCAACAGATTAGAGTTGGAACTAGAATTGCTGACTGTTTCTGTAAGCCTATTTATTAAAAATAAGTCAGTATTCATTTAGCACGCACTGAACAAATTTACAGGAGAAATCATCTCTAAGTTTCTGTCATGAAGACAAGTGGCAATTTTCAGCAACATTACATCTCCCTCTCAACGAAACAATCTTCACCACCTTTCGGAGAGCAACAGGAATAGAAATTAACAATCTTGATGGAGCAGAAAAGAATAAAAATATTTTCAAAAAATACAACCTCCCCATTCCTCCCAAATCTTTTCCTCCTCCTAAAAAGTTTGCTTCAGCAACTTATTGGCCACAGAGACAAGTTGAATCATCAAGAACCGATAATTAACCATTAGAAAACAATGGACATACTACCAGAAGTAATGAGTGAATGGTTTTCCTCTGTTCTGCTCTGTCAAGTGATATGTGTTCCTCTCGTGGAAACTTTTCAAATGGTGAAGCCAGGATGAAAAATTGAACATTTATTAAATACCGCCGATTATGCATATTTTGACAGCCACCTAGCAGGATCTCTTTGCTGTCTAAATGGCTGCCCATTCTTGCTCACACCAAGAGATGACAGCAGAGAAGCCAGGGCAGCTGCCTTTAGAGGCTGCCTTTGCCTCCTGCCCCCAAGTGTTTTTTTTGCTGCCTTTTGAAACTTCAGCCCACGCCGTTTCTTGAGAATGGCCGCTGATGTGTAACAAGCGCCAGCTCCATGGAAACCAGCGATTTCCCTAAAAAATATTCCTTTTTTCCTTTTGAGGGCCTGTCACAGCGCCGTGCAAAGCGTCGCACGACCTGTCATCCAACCATGACAAAGCCCATTTTCTGGCCCGTCCTTGATTGATTAAAAAACTTTTAAGGAAAACCATGTTAAAAGACAAGAAAGTGACACCAGGAAAGAAAAGCCGGGGCAAGGCTTAACCAGACAGTTTCCGTGGAAATGGCAGCGGATGGGATGGACGGAAAGTAACACAATAGTCCTCTGCTGGGGAGAAGGTCAGCCAAGCCATGAAACATGACAACAATGGCGATTAAGACGATGATAAAGTGGGGAGAGATGGCGAGGAAGGCAGTGGTTATGTAAACTTCAAAGTTGATTTTATTCCACAGAGAGTGGCTGGGTATTTTCTTTCTTGTGAGTGCACAATGCAATTTAAACCAAGTGATACCTGGTCAGTGGGAGAATCTCTCTGCATTTGCAAATTATAAATTCTGGCTTGTTTTATAACTTTGATATACTTATCATATTCCGCTTTCTGTTTAGCCATCAGAACGCCAGCAATCTCCGATTGGGGTTCAATTCCCGCAGCTGCCTGCAAGGCGTTTGTACGTTCGCCCCGTGACTACGTGGAGGCTCCGGTTTCCTCGCACGTGCCAAAGGCGTACAGCTCGGGCTAGTGCGTTGTGGGTACGTTAGGTGGGCGCCAGAAGCATGGTGACACTTGTAGGCTGCCCCCAGCACGACCCACGCCAATCCGATTCAACGCAAAATGACGCTTTTCACTGCACGGTATGCTCCGATGTACGTGTGGCAAGTATGGCTAATCTTTAATGAGCCGTAATCAAAGTAGAAGCCCATAAGACGGGGGCACTCAGCATCCCTGCACTGCAATGGGAGAGCTGGGGCCATACAGTTCCGGCAACCCAGGTTTGACCTTGACCTTGGATGCCATCTGTGGGGAGTTTGCACGTTTGATGACTGTGCAAGCTTGCCCCGCTCCTCCAGTTTTCTCCCACAGACTCACACCTTGGTAGGGTAATTGGCCACTGTGAATGGCCCCTAGTGTGCAGGGGAAGCTCAGGATTGGAGTGAATCGGGCTTTATGGTCAGTGTGAAGTTGGTGGGGTGGAGGACGTTTTTTTTTAAAGGAGTCAAATTCAAATATCTGAGGTGTAAATGGACTTGGGAGTCATTGTGCAGGATTCCATAAGGTTAACTTGCAGGTTGAGCTGGTGGTGAGGAAGACAATGCAACATCAGCACTCATTTCAAGAGGACCGGAACATAAAAGCAAGGATGTAATGCTGAGGTTGTATAAGGCGTTGTCAGATCACACTTGGCACTCTTGTGAGCACTTTTGGGCCCCTTATCTAAGAAAGGATGTGCTGACATTGGACAGGGTTCAGACGAGGTTCACAAAAATTATTCTGGGATTGAAAGGGTTAACATTAATGAGTGTTTGATGGCTTTGGACCTGTACTCACTGGGAACCTATCATTGAAACCTATTGAATGTTGAAAGGCCTCGATAGAGTGGATGTGAAGAGGATGTTCTCTATGGTGTAGGAGGCTAAGACCAGTGGACACAACCTCAGAATAGAGGGACGTCCATTTAGAATGGAGGTGAGGAACAATTTCTTTAGCCAGAGGGTGGTGAATCTGTGGAATTCATTGCCACAGGTGGCTGTGGAGGCCAGGTCATTGGGTATATTTAAGGCAGAGGTTGATAGATTCTTGATCAGTCAGGTCATGACAGGTTACGGGAGGAAGGGAGGAGATTGGGGCTGAGAGGGAAATGGATCAGCCAGGATGGAATGGTGGAGCAGACTCGATGGGCCAAATGGCCTACTTCTGCTTCTATATATTATAGTCTTATGGTCTTACGGAGGGCCTATTTCTATGTTATCTAACTCTGTGTCATAATTGTCATGCACATTTAAAGATTTAAAGATTAGCTTTATTTGTTACATGTCCAGCAAAATAGACAATGCGTCGTTTGCGTCAAAGATCAACAGTCCAAGGATTGTGCTGGGCAGTCCACAAGTGTCGCCAACATAGCATGCCCACAACTCCAACCTCATTCTGTAGTTCTTCAGAATGAGGGAGGAAACCAGAGCACCCAGAGGAAAAGCACGCAGCCACGCAGCGTTAGCAGAACAAAGGTACGGGCTACTCCTCCATGGCAACAGAACCTGGATCGTGAACGCCTCCCTGATCCCGTTCAGCAATGGAATTTAAGAGCTTTGCAGATTTTTGTACACCAATTGACTTTGAAATCGTTCCTCACAAAAAAAAATGTTGTGATGCAAGCTCTATAAAGATCGGGCCACATCTGGGAAATTGAACTGAATTCTTGCCGCCCCATTAGAGGAAGGATGTGGTGGTTCTGGAAAGGGCACAAAACAGGTTTACTTGAATGTTGCCTGTATTAGAGGGTATGTGTTGGACAAACTCAGATTGTTTTCTCTGGAGTGCCAGAGGCTGAGGGGAGACCTGATCAGAAGTCTATAAAACTTAGATAAAGTTTATCTAAGACAAAGTAGACAGTTGGTATATCTTTCCCAGGGTCGAAATGTCTAATACTAGAGGGCATGCATTTAAGTTGAGAGGAGGAAAGTTTAAAGGAAATTGGCAGGGGTGATTTCTTTTTTTAACAGAGAGTGGTGGAAACTGCTGCTGGGGATAGTGTGGTGGAGGAAGATGTGACAGGTGGCTTTAAGGTAGGCACATGCACGTGCAGAGAGGGGAGGAATATGGACCATGTGTCAGAAGAAGGGATGGGTTTAATTCAGTGTCATTTACTGTATTAGTTAGGCTTCAGCAACTTCAAGGGCTGAAGTCTATTCCTGTGTTGAGCCCTTTGTTTGATTCTCACAGAAAAGGGCATAGATGATACAATGTGTGTGGGGTGTTTGTGCACAGATCACCCACCCTCACAGAAACATTATGTTGCATTGGTGGAGTTGGTGGCGGACCTCAGGTGGATCATGGATTGGGCATCCGTGCTGACAGAGCACGCACACGACTAATTAAGCCGTGAATCCTCTGGGGAGGGATGAGGGCAGAGGACCCAGATCCGAGGGCCTAATTCAGGGGCCTTAAACTGGAGAGGGTGCAAAGGCAGGGGTAGGGGCAGGGCAACATAGACAGAAGGGTTTCTTTGAATTGTGGTATTGAGTGGAGGTCAGTGATGGTACGGGGGTGGTGGGAATGATGGGCAGGGGACATCTGAAAACAGGGGTTTCCAACCTGGGGTCCACTGACCCCTCACTTAATGGTAAGGGTCCACGGCATAAAAAAGGTTGTGAAACTCTGTCTTAAAGGGATCTGCAGAAGTCACGGGTATGATTCTGAATTTCTTTAGCCAGAGGGTGGTGAATCTGTGGAATTCATTGCCACAGACAGAGGTTGAGAGGTTGTTAATTAATAATGTTAACGTTAACAGGGAGAAGGCAGGAGAATGGGGCTGAGAGAGAAAATAACTCAGCCATGATTGAACAGCAGAGCAGACTTGATGGGCTGAACAGCCTAATTCTGCTCCTATGCCTTATGGTTTTAAGTGCCCAGATGGGCTAGTACCCTTTAGAAGGCCTGACTTGCTTTTGAACGACAGCATCTACCCTAGTAGCCCCTGTCAATTGTGGGCTCAGATACTGCAAATGAATTTTAATTGAGTGACTTAAGGAGTCCAGATCCCTCTGTGGACTCATGGATGAGCACTGAACAAATCTGTCTCTCCACAAGAATATAAACTGGATCTTTTGTTTGGTGTCTTTACCTTGAGCTCAAAATTCCTGTACTCATGGTAAGAATGTCCAGCACTTTGAACAGCCCCTTCGGCTCACCAATGCATGTACTGAATCCCAGATACTTTGCCCACTGCCCTTGCTGATCTGCCCAGACTCTCAGTCTGTAAGACCATAAGACACAGGAACAGAATTAGGCCATTCAGCCCATTGACTCTCTCCCACCATTTGTTCAATTGTTGATTTATTTTCCCAATCTCCTGTCACCAAAATGTTTCAAATCCTCAGGGTTTTCCCTATCCTGCCTCTGTCCCCTGCAATTTCCCTTCCTTCCCCCCTCTTTTCCCCAAAATGCTTACAGAATTCCTCACAGAATTCTAGCTGCACCCCAATTCCTTCCTCCCTCTTTGCCTCATAGTTTATCGTCTGTGATGTTTTCTTCGTCTCAGGTGCTAAGTTAGCACAATTTATGTTTATCGATCAGACTTTTGAAGGTGAAGGGAAAACATCTGAAGGACGGAGCGTAGAAATAGTACAGAGTGCAATGATTAGACTTCTCACACTGAGGGGCAGATCCCCTCCACAGTGACGCTGGTGATGAAGAAAACTAAACTGAGAAACAAAGTTTCTTTGTTGGTTGTCCTCCAAGAGCATCACAACCTTGTCATTGGGTTTGGAGGCTTGTGTGCCTCAATGATCCAGAGAGCGATGTTGGCTGGAGTCAGGGCTTTATGCTTTGGCTCTTGGTAGGGTCACCTATGCCAAACAGGTCAAAGGGTAGAGGCCAGACCAAGAGTGGTCCACCGGTCCTCCAGGTTTGGTGGGGTTCAGCTCAGGGCTAACAACCCCGACTGGTCAAACAAAACTGTTACGGAAACAGCAACGAAGAATCCTTCTACACCTGAGTGCGGCAGTGTTCCTGAATCTCCACCCAGAACTTGCATGACTGACAGTAACGAAAACCGCGAGGAAGCTACTGACGTGATGAAGGAAGCCCTGAGCACCGCCAGAGACGGAGGACCTTCATCGCCGCCCTAAATGCCAGCGGCGTAACGGGCGGTAAGTAAGCTGTAGGATGTAATTTTATAATCACCGATAATAAACTTCACAAACTTCATTCATCTCACATTCCGAAAGGGTAAATTTTCGTTTGATATTATTTCTGGTTTAATTGTGAGGGGAATTTTCTTACTGTTTTCATGTGGGTTTTAGTTAAGAGATAAATCAACTTTTGGTTGCTAAGAAGTGCAACGAAATTGAAATAATTAGTAACAACAATACCTGCACATTCAAAGTCATAATGACTCATTAAAATTCACTACTGTCCACCAGGTCACAGGGGACGCATTCACAAGAGGGCTGGGCTCGATCAGCTGTCCCTCCACCCACTCTGAAAGCCACGTGTATTAATACTTCAGGCAAAGTGAATGAAAATGCAAATTCTCCACAAGTTGACAGCAAATGAAATAATGCAAGAAGTGCTTTTTGGTTTTGGTTTCGGTGCTGACGGACCCAAACATCAACTGTTTATTCCCCTCCACAGATGCTGCCTGACCTGCTGAGTTCCTCCAGCATTTTGCGTGGGTTCCTCTGGATTTCCAGTGTCTGCAGGGTCTCTTGTGTTTAGGTTTTTGGATGTGCTTTTTTTTTTGGGGATTTTACTCATTGCACACATCCCTACTGATGTCCAGGTCTGGCTTCCGGAGTATCCTAGGATCTCCTTCAGCAGTGCTTTCAGCTCTCAGGGTCGGAAGCTGCAGAAATCCCTTCCCAAATCTCTTGTCCTCTTAGGAGACATCCCAACATCCAATTTAGTCAATTGCTTTAAAATCTCCTCATGCAGTTCATGGTTAGATTTTATTTACTCACTGCCTTCTGAAGTGCCTCGGGACCTGCCCATACAGTGAAGGCACTAAATAAATGCAAGTCGTTGCTGTTGCAAAGGAAATGAGAGCACAGTGAATAACAGGAGGCAAAAACCAAACTGCTGGAGGGACTCTGTGGAGGCAAAGGCAGCTGAACATTCTGAGTTGACACTCTGAAGACTGGCGGGACATTATATGAAATCAAGTGGACCCTAACTCAGAGGAATGTCACATTAATCTACTTGGATTGAGGAGGAACTTAACATGGACTGACCAGAGGGTTGTTATATTGCCCCCATCCAGGCCATGATCTCTTCTCGCTGCTGCTATCGGGAAGGAGGTACTTAAAGCCCGAGGTCCCACACCACCAAGTCCAGGAACAATTATCACCCTTCAACCATCGGGCTCCTGAACCAGCACGGATAACTTCACTCACTTCACCTCAGAACTGCTTCCTCAGCCTGTGGACACACTTTCAATAACTTTGCAAATCATGTTCTCAGTGTTATTTATTTATTTATCATTATGATTATTTTCATTTGCACAGATTTTCTCCCTTGCACACTGATTGTTTGTTGGTCTTTGTGCGCAGTTTTTCACTGATTCTATTGTATTTCTTTGTTCTACTGTGTGAATGCCTGCAAGAAAATGAATCTCAGAGTAGTATATGGTGACATATACGTACAAACGTTTGTACTTTGATGATAAATTTACTTTGAACTTCTTTACCAGTGTGAAGCAGCAAGCAATTGCACCACTTATCAGTTACCGTAAACTACTGGGGATGGCCAGCCGAAAGTTACGTGAAAGTGCATGTGGAATGTAATTTGAAACAACGCAGGAGGGCGATATATGAAACCAGTCACTGGAATGCTGCCTAAAATCGCATGGACTGACCTGCGGAAAATCGCATGAAACTATAGCAGCTGACCATGGTACACCGTAGCAAAGCACTGTTGAATAATGCATGAAGCTGCAGGGGCTGCCGATGAGAAGATCACTTCAAACCATCCGAACCAACCAGTGCAACATCGCGTTAAACTATTTTTTGTGTATGGGGTGGGGGGTGTTGGCTGGTGTTCTTGCTGCCGTTTGCATGATTTGATTTCTTTTTGTGGGGGGGGGGTTGATGTTTTACTTTGAATAGCTTCTATGGTTTTCGTTTATTCATGGCTATCCGGAGAAGATGAATCTCAGAGATGTATACTGCATACGTACTTCAATAATAAATATACCTTGAAAGTTAAAAAAGAATCTGACTCAAATCTTAACCATTAGATACAAACAGGTAACTATAGGATCATTCAGCACATAAACAAGTCCTACTGACCCACCTTTTTGTCTCCATTAGGCCTCTTTGCCTTTCCAGTCCAAGTACCCGTCCAAAAGCCTTTGACCAATGGAGCTTGATGCAAACCACTTGGACTGACCCCAGTGGAAAGTTACAGGAAACTCCACAGGCCCAGCCCAGTAACTTTCTGTGAAACTGCAACTGCATGAAACAAGATGGACTGACCAGCATAACGTCATAAACACAGTAAAGTCACGTGCGCCAAACCGACGTAAGCCATATGAAACTGCTCGGAGTTACCTGTGGGATTTTTCAGAAGCGTCGAAAACTTAACGCAAAACTGCACGGAGTTTCGATAAAAGTTTCCTGTGGAAACTTTGATAAAACTAAGGGTAAGTAGACGTGCGGCTGCAAAGTCTCAGTGGTGAAACATAACACTGACTTGGCAATGAAAAGTTATATATGATTGCACAGATTGACCCATCCAAAGTTACATGGGTCTTAATAGCCTGTTCTGTGGAATTATCCAGGATAATCCAGGACAGTTCTGATCTGATGTTCCAAGAAACCACATGGGTTTCCCAGATGAAATGGAACTGGAGGGTCTAACCTGAAACTGTGTCTGACATGAAATTGACATTTTGAATATCAATGTCACAGGAAAATTCACGAGCTACCCAGTGCATTAGAGGATAGAATGAACAGTGTGCACAGGAGATAAATACTACAAACAAAAGAAATGTAATGTGCCCTGAAGGGTTGTTGGTATTTGGGAACCATATGAATCAAACAGACACCAGAAACAATGTGTTAGATAATAAGCACAAGAGACTCTGCAGAAGCTGGAAATCAGCAGGTCAGGCAGCATCTATGGAATGGAATAAACAAAAGTATTATAAATAGTAAGTTCTGAGGAAGGGTCTCTCCTTAAACGTCAACTGTTTTTTCCACTCCATAGATGGTGCATGAGCTGCTGAGTTCAAAATTCAAAGCAAACTTATCATCAAAGCACATATACTGTATGTCACCATCTATAACCCTGAGATTCATTTTCTTGTGGGCATACTCAATAAATCCACAATAGTATAATAACCAGAAAAGAATCAATGAGGGGGGGAACATCGACTCAGACCATGAGAGGCCTGCGTCGGGCATCTTCATGCCTTACAAGGCGCAGATTGGAAGTCTGTGTGGGGCGCCACTCTTCACACAGACTAGAGCAATGTGTGATTAAGTGCCTTGCTCAAGGGCACAAACACGCTGCCACAGCTGAGGCTCGAACTAGCGACCTTGAAATCACTAGACGAATGCCTTAACCACTTGGCCACGTGCCCAACACAAGTCAAAGACCATACCAACTTGGGCATTCAACCAGTGTGCAAATACAAAAGGAGAAAAATAATAATAAATCAATAAGCAATAAATATCGAGAACATGAAGTCCTTGAAAGTGAGGCAGTTGGTTGTGGGAACGCTTCGACGATGGGGCAAGTGAAGTTGAGCGAAGTTATCCCCTTCGGTTCAGGAGCCTGATGGTTGTGGGGTAATAACTGTTCCTGACCCTGGCAGTGTGGGTCCTGAGGCTCCTGTACCTCCTTCCTGATGGCAGCCAGCATTTTATGTGTTGCTACATATTAAATAATGAAGTGTAGGGGGTCCCTATGAACGTAAATTTATTAATACGGCCTACTTTCAGATGCTTTAAGAGCTGCTTGGAGCTTGAGGATCACATTGTACTCACTAACAGAGCAATGGTAGCTCATACCTACATATTTGTAGACTGCGCAATACTGATCCATTAATAAATAACCACAATCTGAACTCGAGTAATTAAAATTAAGTTAAAATGCTAACTCAGGCATCGGCTTTATATAAAAATGTTTTCATTATATAGATACCAGGTTTCAAATGCTCTAATGGAAATCTGCAAACTACTGCCTTAGACCTTCAAAAATGTCAGTGTTTAAATGACAAAAATCTGCTTCTTGACAGTAACTCATTTATATTTTAGGTCCGTTCCATTATCCTAACGAATTCATCATCAGCAGATGCAATATTAACAGCAGAAAATCAACTCATTAGATCCAGTGGGATTTAATCAACATTGCAATCATGTATTCAGTTCCTTGAGAGTTTTTTTTTCCCTTTCTCTTTTTTAGTCCTTTCCGTATAATTGTTCCATTTTGGATCTTAATAAATTATTCCAGGCTTAGATTGCTGACTCTCTCCATTCAGTGCTACCTTACGCTAAAATATTTACAATAAACATCATTATGTCATGGGCACACATTTTGAAATGGCCTTTGGCTGCCCTGGAAGTGATAATTGGGTGCTTTTTTTCTTATGACAATTAACCGTCTGTGTGCCATTCAGCAATAAAAGTGCTCGCCAGCCTTTCTATTTGCATGGAATTGCTTGAGTGAAGTGCAGCTGAAGGTGGCACAAAGATAATATCTTTAAGTATTTCTTGACTTCGAGGTGTGCTTTGGCGCTTTTTGACAAGGAATGAGAGATTTCACTCAAGTATGGTGATGGCTGTTTGAAACCTCTAAAGGGAATCTTTTTTGGACTGAGGTTGAGGCCTCGGGCCTGCTCCAGGCTTTGTGTCTCTGGGCTCACTTTCGTTCTGAATGCTGTACCTTGCTTCTATTGTTTGGACAATTTCTGATTTTTTTCCTCTCCTTGTGCATTGGGTGTTTGTTGGTCTTTTTTAATGTTTTCTTTAGAGTTTCTTGTTTAGTGGCTGTCTGTACAGAGACGAATCTCAAGGTTGGGTAATGTATACCGTACCTCAATAATAAATCTACTTTGAACTTTTAACTTTTTATCGATGCCTTTAGGAATTGGCTTCAGATTGTATTGTTTCTCTACTTTCACGAGAGTGGTTTGACTAGATGATGTAAGGATCTGATTGGACAAAAGTAAAGAGAAGGGTGAACTTCCAACCAATGGAATCATCCATGGATGTGGCTACCATAAATAAATGAGGGCTGGGGGAAGATGTTAATAAAAAACATCATTTAATATCTTACTAAATGATAGACCTCTTCTCAAAGTTCAGAAGCTGCCCTTTATTTTTTAGATCAGAGGTTTATTTCAAAACATGTTGGCTAGCAACAATCAGCTTGGTTCAACTACAAATACACAGAATCCTGCGAGGGATTTTTTTTCTAAATGTTAGATATTTGTATTGGGAAGTCTTTTGAGAGAGAAATGTTATTAGTCATTGTGAGGGAAGCGAGTAGATTTGTGTGACCTTGACACTTCACAAACGAGAGCACTTCCCTGGGTCCCGTTGCTCAGTTGGTTTCTGGTCTGATGGGTCATTTCCTGAGGGGCACGGATCGGCTGAATGCAGTCAGCCGTGGTGGAGGCAGGTACTCTCACAATGGTTATGAGTCTGTAGACCCACATTCAACAGTTTGGATACAGCTTCGTCCCCATCCACCATCAGATGAACCCATGGACGCTACTTTAACAGCACACACACAAAATGCCGGAGGAACTCAGCAAGTCAAGCAGCATCTATGTAGGGGAATAAACAGTCACCGATTCCACCGAGACCCTTCAGCAGGGTCCCCCCCGCCTTTGTCATTTCTTTTTGATGCACTATTTCTGCATTTTTATTATTCATTCTAACTTCTACATCTTTGCACTGTACTGCTGCCTCAAAACAACGAATTTTACGTTATCTAAGCAGGGATAACAAATCTGATTCTACCTGGATGAACACATGACTTACCAGGGTTGAGTCTTGGCCAGAAACGTTGACTATTTGTTCATTTCCAGAGATGCTGCCTGACCTTTTGTTTGTGTGTTACTCTGGATTTCCGGATTTCCGGATCTCCGGATTTCCAGCATCTGCAGAACCTCTTATATTTAAGAACAGATGCAGGAAAATGGGTTTGTATGGGGGTGGGGCGCGGTGGCAGGGGAGGAACAACCCTACCAAAGGAGGTGTAAGGTTCCCTCCGCTACTCTGCAGGTCACACTTGAGCAAGGTGTAGCACCTGCTTAGCCCCCCAGATCAGGGTCACGTGAAGCCATGGCAGGAGGAGGTGGATAGTCATATGAGCAACTGGTGCATATCACAAGTCCTGGTTATGTGACCACTGACACCAGGCAGACAATCTCTGAAGAGTATTGATAATGACTGGGGCCACCCGTCTTGTAAAGACACTGCCCAGAAGGCGGCGATGACAAACCACTTCTGTAGAAATATTTGCCAAGAACAATAATAAGAAGAACAAAGACCATGATCGCCCATGACATATGACATGGCACGTAATGATGTCATATGACACGGAACACAATGATGATGTCATATGATATGGGACACAATGATGATGATAGGTGGGTGCTTGATTGACAGTATGGAAATTGAAGGCTGAGGGGCCTGTGCAGTGTGTCAGAGATTTCCCTATGGCAACGCACACAAAATGCTGGAGGAACTCAGCAGGTGGGACAGCATCTATAGAAATGATAAGCAGTCGATGTTTTAGGCCGAGACCCTACTTCAAGACTGCAAAGAAAGGGGGAAGATACGAGAATAAAAAGGTAGGGGGATGGGAAGACGGTGAGCTGGAAGATGATCGGTGAAGCCGGGTGGGTAGGAAAAATCAAGGGCTGGAGAAGAAAGAATCTGATAAGAGAGGAGAGTGGACAATAGGAGAAAGGGAAGGAGGAGGGGACCCGGGGGAAGTAATAGGCAGGTGAGAAGAAGTAAAAGGTCAGAGTGGGGAATAGAGGAAGGGGGGAAGGCGTTTATTAACTGGAAGGGGAAATCGATATTCATACCATCAGATTAGAGGATACCCAGATGAAATATAAGGTGTTGCTCTGCCACCCTGAGGGTGGTCACATCTTGGCACAGGACATGGATCGACATGTCGGAACGGGGATGGGATTCGGAATAAAAAAGCTTGGCAACTGGGAGGTCCTGCTTGTGGCAGATGGTGTGGCGGTGCCAGAGGAAGCGGTCCCCCCGTTTACAATGGGTCTCACTACAGCAGATGAGGCCGCATCGGGAGCACTGGGACACAACAGACAACTTCAGCAGATTCGCAGGTGAAGTGTTGCCTCACCCGGGAGGCTTTCAGTGCTGGTACTGGTCCTGGAAGGGTTGTGATTAGGTGTGAGAGTAACAGAAGCCTTTCTCTCACAGGACTTCTGCAATGACTACGTTACTGAAGTAGAATATCGCAAGACATTCAACCCAGTCAAACCTCGGGATCTGATTTTACCAACGCAGCATCAGTGATCCGCCTCAAGATTCGGTAGTCAGGAAGGCAAATGCAACATTTAGCATCATTTTGAGGGTTAGAATATAAATGGGTGTAATGCTGAGGCATTGGCCAGGCCACATCTGGAGTATTTTCAGCAGATTTAGGCCCCATATCTCAGAAAGGATGTGCTGGCATCAGACAGGGTCACAAGAATGATTCCAGGAGTGAAAGGGTTAACATATGAGGAGTGTTTGATGGTTCTGGGCCTGTACACACTGGAGTTTAGAAGAATGGGGGGGGGGTGAGGAGTGGTGTCATTGAAAGCTACCAAATACTGAAAAGCCTAAATAGAATGGACGTACAGAGGATATTTCCAATAGTGGGAGAGTCTAGGACCAGAGAGCACAGTCTCAGAATACAAGGATATCTCTTTAGAACAGAGATGAGGAGTAATTTCTTTAAGCCAGGGGTGGTGAATCTGTGGAATTCATTGCCACAACCGGCTGTGGAGGCCAAGTCTGTAGGTATATTTAAAGCAGAGGTTGATACGTTCATGATTAGTTAGGGCATCAGAGAATACAGGGAGAAGGCAGGACAATGAGGTTGACAGGGTTAATAAATCAGCCATGATGGAATGGCAGAGCAAACTCGATGGGCAGAATGACCTAATTTTTCTCTTATGTCTTTTGGTCATATGGTCAAGTGCTGAAGAAGAAGGAATCTCTGATAGGACAGTGGACCATGGAAGAAAAGGAGGAGGGAACCAGAGGTAGATGATGGGCTGGTATCTCTCTCTTATCCATCCACCTACCTTCCCCCTTGCCTGGCCTCATCTATCACCTTCCAGCTTGTAATCCTCCTCATCCCTCACCTTCTTATTCTGGTTCCACCCCTTCCTTTCCTCTACTGATGAAGGATCCCGGCCTGAAACATTGGACCATTTATTCCCCTCCATAGATGCCACCTGACCTGCTGAATTCTTCCAGCATGTTGTGTGTGTTGCCCTGGATCTCCAGTATCTGCAGAATCTCTTGTGTTTATCCTATAAAACTAGGAGAGAATTTGTGAATAATATTGCCTGGTAGAATTTCATCTTTAATGCATGACCTGCTGAGCTCTTCCAGCATTTTTTTTTGTGTGTTTCAGGGAGGAGGCGACATAGCATCCACGGCAGGACCACCAGACTCAAAAACAGTAACATTCCACAAGCAGTAAGGCTGATCAACACCTCCACCCACTAACCCACCCCTCCACACCCCCAACCACCACTACTTTATCATTTCCTGTCAGATCACTTTATGTACAGACACTCCTGTGCCTAGCGTCATTTTAAGGACATGCAATCAACTGATCTATATAAGCAATCTTATGTATTTATATTTATTGTGTTTTTTATGCTGCATCATATCCAGAGTACAATTATTTTGTTCTCTTTTACACTTGTGTGCTGGAAATGACATTAAACAGTATTGAATATTCAATCTTGAGCGGCGGGGCAGTTACGAGGGCTGACCGTCTTGCTCCTCCTTTTGATGTTCAGGCAGCAGCCTGTAACATCTTAAAATATTCAATCAAATTGCTCTGCGCTAATTGCTGCTACAAGCAGGTATTATAATAGAGAGCATCCGATGCAGCACCGTTTAACATGTACACTATGTCCCATTGCAGCAGCTCTCTCTGCTTGGCATTGTCTTGTGGTGAAAAGTACGCCGTTTTAAAGTAGACTGCCAAGTATTCTCCGCATTGACAAGATTAAACTCTGAATGTGTTCGACAAGAGTTTGATGTGTTCAGAAGTTGGGAATAGCTTCTTAATCACTCATTCTAGCAATGCTTTTTTCTCTCCCTGGGTCAGCTGTAACCTTGTCACATTGAGTTAAACTTCCTGCCGTTTCTCTCACATACAGCGTTTGACAGCTTTTCCTCCCTCCCGCCCCAAATGCCAATGTAATCCCATGTCGGCAGTGTATCTGCTAAATCATCTATTAGTAAACCAATTCTGGGCCTTTTTCCCCCTCTCTGTTTATTAGATTATTGGGCTGTTTGAGTCCCTGACATACACACTAATCCTAATCAAAGCAGACAGCTATAAGCCTTCGTGAAGGAGCAGCCTTCCATTCACAGCCTGACTCTGTATCAGCCCTCTGTCGGAAGGAAGATTTGCATCTCTATAGCACCTATCACAGCCTCCTGTCGTCGCGGATCCTTCTGAAAAGACGGAAAGTGCGGTGGCCAGCTTATGTGCAGCAAGATCCCATTAGAGTAACGTGGAAACGAAGGCGGGGTGGGAGCAGGAAATTTCCGGCACTAATTGCCTGATGTCATCACTTTCCTGTTAAGAAGTCCCGTGGCTGTGGGCTCACTCAGGGACTCTGTAGTACATGTTCTGTGCGCTCTTTGTTTAATTTCAGTTATTGTTTGCATGATTTTTTTCTTTCCTTTCGCACACTGGGTGTTTGACAGTTATTGTTGTGTGGGGCTTTTTCATGTGTTTCTCTGTTCTGTGGCTGCCTGCTAGAGGACGAATCTCAAGATGTATGTGGTACTTTGATAATAAATATACTTTGAACTTTGAAATTGTGGCTGATTTGCTGTAGTTCTGCAGATTTTGAGATGACTGATCTTCAAGGATCAAGAATCAACATTACTCACCACCATGTATTAAGAATTTGCAATAGCATGTTGGTGCAGCATGCAACAAAAAGAACATTCAACAATCATAAAGAATAACAAATTCTATAAAAAATAAAGTTAGAAGTATGGATATGGAATAAAATGTGCATAAATACATAAATACTGGCATGTATTTGCATTATAAAAAATGGTTTAAAGTGTTTACTGTGCAATGTGGTTACAGAGGTGTTAGATAGAGGGGTGTGTGTAGGAAAATTGAACTGGTTGGTCAGATAAACTGCCTGGAGGAAGGAACTTAGATGGTGTGAAGTTTTAGTTTTAGTAGCCCTATCGCACTTTTGGAAAAGGCAGGTTGCTGGGTGGGTCGTGTCCACAACGACTTTCAATTTGTCAACGTGGGAACCACTGACACTTGATGGGGGACGGAGGCATCTGCAGGAGCAGGTGGGGAGTTGGCGAGGTGGCAACTGACTGGCAATTCCTGCAACGCCGCTGGTAACAGACTATATCCGTCTCTGCGATTTCTTTGGGTTTACCAGCTGCGTGGAGACCAGGAGCTTGCTGCATGGGCAACAGCTTGTTCTCCATATTGCACTGCCCTGGCCTGCATATCACATAAACAGTTGGGACACGACATCCTTGGTTAACCTCAACCAATGGAGGGCCCCAAGTGTGGAGTACTGTTGCCACTCTGAGGTGTGCGGGTAGCTACCAAAACTCCAAGTTTTATATGATAAACACAAGAGATTCTGAAGATGCTGGAAATCCAAAGCAACACATATAAAATGCTGGAGGAACTCAGCAAGTCAGGAGCATCTATGGAGAGGAATAAGTAGCTGATGGTTCAGGCTGAGACCCTTTGTCAGGGCTGGAAAGGAAGGGGGAAGAAGCCAGAAAAAGGTGTAGGGAGGGGGGAGGAGTGCAAGCTGGCAGGTGATGGGTGAGGGGGAGGGATGATGAATTGAGAAGCTGGGAGGTGATAGGTGGAAGAGGTAAAGGGCTGAAGCAGAAGGACTCTGATAGGGGAGCAGAGTGTACCGTGGAAGAAAGGGAAGGAGGAGGGACACTAGAGGAAGGTGCTGGGTAGGTGAGAAGAAGAAATAGGGTAAGAGAGGAACCAGAATAGGAAATGAAAAAGTGAGAAAGGCAAGGGGCTAAGAAATTACCGGGGAAGTAATATGAGGTAACACGCACAAAATGCTGGTGGAACGCAGCAGGCCAGGCAGCATCAGTAGGAAGACGTACAGTCGACGTTTCGGGTCAGGACCCTTCGTCAGGTGTATGAGGTGTTGTTTCTCCAACCTAAGGCAGCCTCATCGTGGCAGTAGAGGAGGCCATGGACTGACATGACGGAAAGGGAATGAGAAGTGGGTGTCCATCGGGAAAGCTCGCCTGCAGTGGCAGACGGAGCAAAACTGCAAGGGGCGCATCTTCTTATTACCGGATTTATATGAAATGTCGTAGTTTGCACTGCCAAAAGGTGAGCAAGATCACACAAGGTTTTGTCAAAATGGCGGACTGCGTGATTGGCATGCAAATATTGAAGTATTCATTGCTAGTAAAGCACAGCATAATTTCAATCCATTCTGATTTAACTCCTTAGCTAATGTGATATCACTGTCAGAATAAACTGTCAGAATCGGGGGTTATCAGGGAATGGCCTTGTGTAAGGAAGTTTAGTTAGTTTCTTGTCCGTAAATTCAGCGCTGGTTACAATTCTGCTGGCATTGTATGACATAAAATGGCCACCATTGGAAGGTTCAGGATCTCAAGAGTTAACTCTGCTCAGGTAATTATCTAGGTCCTTCCCTTGGGCTCTGTACCTGAGTACACCTGATTACATTTCTTCTGCATTCATACATAATCTCTACAGGCTTCGTTTAGACTCAATTTAATTCATTTAATCAAAAGTCCCGCCCTCCCGACCAAGCCATTGGAGCAAAGCGTAAGAACGACCTCAACTGAACTATGCTTTCATGAGCTGGGACTACCTTATAGGTCCACTCAGGTGCCAATCACTGACTTCTGACAAATGATTAAAGACATTGCATACACTGATCAACCAAATGGAAACCAGGCTTCACTCCAACAGAACCATAAGAACAGGCATCTAATGAGCACAGAATAAACATATCAAAAGACTATAACATGAGAGACGACATAACTCAGTCATTAACACCAGCTACTTATTGACGAATTATGTTAACAGTAGTCAACTATATTTATCACACCAATATTTGAAATGTCAGCTGCAACATCGAACGAATATTTTCTCACATCCATTAAAATTTATTTTGTCGGGCTGAATTTATTGTGGAGCAGCATCACACCCCGATTTAGTAATCATTAACAAATATTGCACAGTAAACATCCATTAAGTTTCCTAATTAACAATGTATAAACTGCTTGAAAATGCACTGCTTAGATCATACCAGTTTGCCGCCAGCTCCACTGCAACCTTGCTTATTGATTAACGTTAAGTAAGCCACATGTGCTGGTGGACAGCCCACCCGTGCTACGGGCAGAAAGTTGCATTGGTGCTAATTCACTGCTCTGGATGTGTACAACTCCTCAGGGCCCAAGTACATAAACAGCAGAATCTTGAAGGTTTGTCGATGAAGTGATCCCAGCTTCGTATAGTATAGAAGGTTACAGCACAATAGGTCGTTCTTCCATTCTGGGTCAGCCTTAAAATAACTCTACAGCCTAATCCACTCCCCAGTTCCCATCCGTAACCTGCTCTTCAACCACTCACCCAACTACTTCCGAGTTTTTCGCCTCCCCCATCCTCACATCAGTGATTTCCTAACTCCCACTACCTCCTGCACAAGCAAGAATCTCCACAACTCCTGTCTAATCTCCAAACAATTCTTTTCAAAACACTCAGTGGCAACTCTGTTAGGTACAGGAGTGATTTGGTCTTCTGCTGCTCTGTTCAAAGTTCAAGGTAACTTTCATTATCAGAGAGACATATATGTCACCACATACAACCCTGAGATTCAAATAAACTCTTCTTGGGCTTCAAGCAGGGTACAGGTATCAATCTTAACCGATGTTTCCATGACAAACTCTACTATCTTCTTCAGGAATGATGTCTGGGGATGTCTAGTCAGGAGGTATTTATAACTGTGTATTCCGTCCCTCCTGATTGGTTAGTCCTGATCCAATCAGGTTTCCACTATGCCCACCTTGTGTACAATTGAATTCCCATTCTTACTTAGAGCAAGACCTTTGCCTTTGTAAAAAAAAATTCCTCTAGTTTTATGCCAATGGCTTCCTTTACCAGGTGGTCTAAAAAGCCAATGGCATGGCATAGCAATTTTGTGCCGTCGAAGTCAATCCTATGGCCATAAAACTACTGTGTCTCGCCAAAGGCTTTTGGGACTGCCTGGTAAAGGAAGCTATTGAAATAAAACTAGAAGAAAAGAATTTTTACAAAGATGAAGATCTTGCTCTAAGTAAGAACTGGAATTCAATTGTAAATAAGGTGGGAGAGCAGAAACCTGATTGGATGAGGGCTAACCAATCAGAAGGAACAGGATACAGGGGTATAAATACCATGGACTAGACATGCCCAGGCATTATCTCTGAAGAAGATGGCGGAGTTTGTCATCAAAATGTCAATTACAATGGATACCTGTACCGGCTTGAAGACAAAGAAAAATGTATTTGTTATATATGCTGGGAAAGCACGAGATCCTTTTTTAACACTGAGATTCCTTTTCCTGTGGGCATACTCAGCAAATCTATAGAATTATAAATATAACAGGATCAATGAAAGATCAAGTAGACTGCAGAAGACAACAAACTGTGCAAATGTAAATATAAATAAATAGCAATAAATAATAAGAACATGAAATAACAAGCGAGAGTCCTTGAAGTGAGATCATTGGTTGTGGGAACATCTCAATGGATAGGTAAGTGAGTGTACTTATTGCCTTTAGTTCAAGAGACTGATGCAAGTCAATAGGAGTAGGCAGTTAAATGGTTTTGGTATGGACTAGATGGGCTGAAGGGCCCGTTCTATGCCTTCCTATGACTCTATGATGCTAATCTTAATCACTACCTCAGTCTTGCTACACTACGACCACTTGATCAGTACAATGAATTTTGTTTTTTTTATTCTTCCTATGTTCTTGAGTAATTTTTGGAAAATTTATGTCTAATTTATGAATTTTCTTTGAATATAATTTCTCTAACGCTATGCCAGAATTAGAATCAGAATCATGTTTATTATCACTCTCTTCCATGGCAGGAAATTGGTTGTTTTGAGGCAGCAGTATAGCGCAAAGACATAAAATTACTATAAACATCAACACAGATAAATGGCGCAATAAAGGAAGGGTTGCCTGTGATGTTATCATAAGACCATAAGATATAGGAGCAGAATTAGGCCATTTGTTGCTTCAAGTTGATACTTGTTGATACTTGATCCAATGTATTTGTACATTTGACAATGAACTTGACTTGACATTCAGCGTCTGGAACACTGACCTTCATAGATTAAAGTATTGGGTACAGGAGATGGGATGTTATGTTGGCGTTGTATAAGGCGTTGGTGTGAGGTCTAATCTGGGGTATTGTGTGTACTTTTGGTCACCTACCTACAGGAAGGATATAAATAAGATTGAAAGAGTACAGAGAAAATTTACAAGAATGTTGCCGGGTCTGGAGGGACCTGAGATATAAGGAGAGATTGAATAGGTTAGGACTTTATTTCTTAGAATGTAGGAGATTGAGGAGAGATTTGATAGAGGTATACAAAATTATGACAGGTATCTATAGGGTAAATGCAGACAACACACACATTCTGGAGGAACACAGCAAGTCAGGCAACATCTTTGGAAATGAATAAACAGTTGACGTTTTGGGCCTAGACCCTTCTTCAGGACGGAGGTTGGGCGAGGTCATGGGTTAAGGGGGAAAGGTGAAATGTTTAAGGGGAACATGAGGGGAAACTTCTTCACTCGGAGGGTGGAACGAGCTGCCAGCACAAGTGGTGAATATTCAACATTCAAGTGATCGTTCGATAGGTACATACATGGATAGGAGGGGTATGAAGGGCTATGGTCCAGGTGCAGGTTGATGGGACTAGGCAGTTTAAATGGTTCAGCATGGACCAGATGGGCCGAAGGGACAGTTTCTGTGCTGTAGACTTCTATGACTCTGCAATCTCATCACTATGTTCCATCAAGAGTTCCAGAGAAATGTATATAATAAAATTGAAATAAATAGCTCCTCACTTCAAGGGACATCAAAGAACTCACCAAAATCACTAAACATTCGGGTGTAAGATCTTTTATTTTTGCATGCAGGGCATCTATAATTGTTCTAACAGGATGGCATACTCCAACACAAGAGATTCTGCAGATGCTGGAAATCCACAGCAACACACCCAAAACACTGTAGAAACCTTCGCTGGTCAGGCAGCATCCATGGAGATGATGTTCCGGGCCGAGACCCGGCACCAGTCCTGGCCAAAAATGTCGACTTGTTTGTTCTCCTCCGTGGATACTGCCTGACCTGCGGAGTTCCTGTTGGATAAAGATTAGCTTTATTTGTCACATGTACATCGAAACGTACGGTGAAGCGCGCCGTTTGCGTCAAGACCAACACAGTCCGCGGATGTGCTGGGGGCAGCCCACCAGTGCTGCCTTGATTCTGGCGCCAACATAGCATGCCCACAAGTTACTAACTCTAACCTGTACAACTTAATAAGGTGGGGGGAAACTGAACATACAGAAGAAACCCATGTGGTCACAGGGAGAGGGGGGAAGTACACACCCCTTAAGGAATTGAAACTGGATTTCCGGCACTGTAAAGCGTTTATGCTAACTGCTACATTACCATGCATCAGTCACAGTCAGTTTTATGATCAGTTTTAGATTAGCTTGCTCTAGATTTAATAAGGTCTGCTGGATTCTGATGAAATTCATCTCATCACCACCCCCCCCCCCCCACGCTCCAGTACTAAGTTGCCGTTCCCATCCTGTTGTCTTTAATGCAGGCTTTCAAGGGGTTAGTTTCCCAACCATCTACTTCCACCTAGCTGGTGGAATTGGTCAGGACTCGGAGCTGGAGTTGGCTAGGTTCAAAACAAGGCTATGAGTTTCAGTGGTAGCTCAGGAGACAGAAGGTTGTGGGTTCAAGACCCACATCAGAGCTTTCTGCTCTTTGCAGAGACCCACTTCAACACTGAGGAAACGTTGCCCTGTCACTGAAGCCCAGCATTAGCCCTTGTTGGCTCTTCCATTACCTTGTGGTCAAATTACTTAATCAGGTTCCAGAGTTCTATTGACCATGACCCACACACATTCCACTTCAGAAAAAGGTGCCAGAGATGAGAAACTGCATAATTGGACCAGTGAACATGGGGTTATTCTACTTGTGAGCAAAGATGATTGCAAAGCCCTTAAGACATAAGAGCAGAATTAGGCCATTCAGCCCATCAAATCTGCTCTGCCACTCAATCATGGCGATGTATTAACCCTCTCAACCCCATTCTTTTGCCTTCTCCCTGTAACCTTTGATGCCCTTGCGAACCAAGAACCCATCAACCTCTGCCTTAAATATACCCAATGACCTGGCCTCCACTGTAGATTTAGATTTCCAGGAGAAAATGCACACTCTTATGGTAAATCCGGATAATTATTCCGAATCTACACCTTCCCAAAATGTGCTTCCTGTCCCAAAGTCAAGTCAAGTTCAAGTTTTTTGGCATCTGACTGGACATGTATCCAAACAAGTGAAACAGCATGCCTCCAGACCATGGTGAACCCACAAAATATATATCACACACACAGCACACAAACTGAAATATTACCTACCGGTAAATAAGTTACCATAAATAAATGAACATAACCACAGGTACTCACTTTGCACCATAACCTATTGTGTCTGTTGACCTTTCCTGTCTTCTGCCCAAGCACAGACCCTCTCTCTCATTCACCCTCCCACTGACGCAGTAGCTCCTCTCTCCACGGATGCCAGCAGGCCTGCCAAGTGTTTCTGGAATCTCCTCTTTTGGTTTCAGATTCTGGACCTGTCCCGTTCTAAATCACGGTGAGTTTACTTTTAATGATTTCTGTACGATTCTTCATCTGCTGGTTTTAACTACCAGTAAGGGGCTACAGATAAGCAAGCTGTAGTTGCAGATTCTCATGCTGATTGTCTTCTTAACGGTGTTAGCTACCACTCAACTGGTTACAAGTGTAAAAACAGCCAGCTGAACACAGGTACTATACAAATGAAGCCACTTCTATTGCAGAGTGTGGACATCAGACAGTGCCAGTGGCTACTGAATAACTTTACCAGCACTTTATATCAGATAATAGATTATATATAAAGTCATGTTTTGAACAGTTAAACAGTTTCAACCTCAAAGCTGAACGTATCCGCCCCAGTAACTCAATGTTAATGTCTCTCAGCGTTCATTTACAGATGGACCACTGATCTCTCAGAAACCGCTCAGAGAAAGAGTGAATGTATTACAACGAAGAGCATAGATAGGAAGCAGACATCACACACTTACTGATCCACACAGGATGTCCCGTCAATTTGTTACACCTCCTCTCATGAGACGCTCCCTCCTGTCAAAAGAAAACGGCAGATAGTCAGAAGTTTCAAAGAAAGTAGATTGACGTTCAACTTTCATCTGCTGTGGTTTGCAATCAACTACCTGACGTCATTTTTCTCCACCATTAGCTTGTTCCTAGAAGTTTCATGTTATCTACTTATCTACCCACCTACCCCGTACACTCTTCCTGCCCTCAGTCACCCTCCTAACTCAGAAGCTTTAATGTGCTTCATGAAGAGGTGAAAATGAAAGGCACTGCAGGAGTTTATCTGCACTGAGAAAGCAAATCTTCAGGAGGGAAATATTGAGAGAGGGAGGCGGGAGGGAGGAAGGGGGGATGGAGAGAGGGAGGGAGAGACAGATAGAGAGGGAGAGGAGGGAGACAGACAGACAGAGGGACAGTGAGAGAGACAGAGAGGGGAGACAGGCAGACAGAAAGAGAGACAGGGGAGAGAGAGAAAGAGAGAATCAGATAGACAAAAATGGGCAGACAGGACAGGGAATGAGAGAGAATCAGTGAGGGAGGGACAGAAGGAGACAGAGAAAGAGAGTGAGGGGGACGGAGGGAGAGGAATAGAGAGAGAGAAAAACAAAGCAAGACAGAGAAGGGGGAAGAGAGAAAGAGACAGAAAGACAGGCTGAGAGAAAGAGAGAGAGAGATAGAAGAACATTGGACTAAATCTCCGTTCTGGAAACCAGCTGAAAATGTGGTGGACCAAAGCCAAATAAAATTTACCAACTGTTGAGAGAAAATTGTGATGATCCCTGCCACAGAAGACTGTAACTGACCTCTAAGTAGTGTAATTACACACATCCTCACACCCCCATACATTCCCACATGTGCAAACACCCATACACATTGCATACACACGTGCATGTAGTCACACACACACTTCTGCACATGTCCTGTATAACTCACACACACTGTATAAAAGTTGCTGCGATATTTAGCTGCTGAAAACTCTGCACATGTGAATGGTTGTGTCAAATCGAAACAGCTGTATGGGGTCTCCCCCGGTAGTGAACCATATTTTTCTAAACTCTCTAACTTCCCCTCCCTCCTTCCAGAGAAATAAAAATCTCAATCCTTCTGCTACTTTGTGACATGTTGTCAGCAGGTTTAAACTACCGGGCAGGTTATCAAATGCCCAGTATTTCATGTATCTGATCCAGCTATTCCTTTCCCTAATCAGAAAAACTGTTCAGCTTTCCTTTTTCTTCTCTCTCTGTCCATCGTCTTGTGACAGAAATTGGGGGTGGGGGGGGGAAGGAGCCATTATCTCCCATCTTGAAAGACTCTGCAGTGTCTAAAAATAAGAATCACAATTGTTAGAAGGAACGAGGGTATTCAATGGTCCTGCAGCCTCACAAGCTCGTCAATAAATTTCTTGTTCCCTTTTTTCTGGTTGAGATTCATTACCTAATATGGACCGGGCTGCTTTCTAAGTTATTTCTAGTGTGTGTGATAATACTCTCTGCGATGCCTGGATTGGCTGTAGTTGAAATTCTGTAAATTCTGCCTTCACAGGACATTTACCAGTGAAATGGTGTCAAAGAAAAGAGGTCTGCAAAGTGCACTGGATTGGCAATAGGTTACATTAAAAAAAACCTTGACATCTCTTTTCCTCTCCCCCCCCCCACCCACCATTCCACGTGCTCCCTGCACTCACTGTGCCACGGACAGCAAGAAAACCAGCCTCGCGGCCGCGGTATCAACAGTAGCCTTGGTCCGTGAAATGAGTCAGAGGTGGCAATTTTGGCTCGTCTTAATGCACAGTTGTTTCTGGCTGTTACACCGCATTCTGCTTGCATGGACTAACGCATATGCTGCTGTGCATCGGACAGGTTGTGGGAGAGTCTCACCACGTGGAATTATGCCCAGAGGTGCACAGATCCTGTCAGTATCAAAGCACTTCCATCCCTCTCCTGAACTCACCCACCCCTCACCTTGTGTGCCTTTGCTACCTATTGACGTAACAACTGGAGAAGCAGACCTGGCTGGACTCTCTCATTCAACCCTTCTCATCTGAAAATCCGCGACAAAGACCCTCATTTGCACCCTGTGCTTCTTAGCAAAGTTGAAAGTAAATTTATTACCAGAGTATTCAGTATTTCACCATATACCACCCTGAGATTCATTTTCCTGCAGGCATTCACAGCGGAACAAAGAAATAAAATAGAGAAGCTGTGCATAAACAAAGACTGACAAATCGTTCAAATGAGTAAAAGAAAAGAATAAATAAATAAATAGGCAGATAAATAGATGGATAGATAGATAGAGAAATTGATAGATAGATAAATGGATATATGGATAGATAAATAACTGGATAGATAGATAGAAAAATGGATAGATAAGTAGATGGATAGATAGATAGAAAAATAGATGGATAGATAAATGGATAGATAGATAACTGAATAGATAGATAGATAGACAGACAGACAGACTGAGAACATGAGTTGTACAGTAATTGAAAGTGAGTCCGTAGGTTGTGGAATCAGTTCAGTGTTGAGGTGGGTGAAGTTATCCACACTGGTTCTGAAGCCTGATGCTCGAAGGGTAATAGCTTTCCCTGAACCAGGCGGTGTGAGCCCTGAGGCTCTGGTACCTCCTTTCCAAAGGCTGAGCTGAGAGCACAGTCTGGTTGGTGGGGTTCCCTGATGATAGATGCTGCTTTCTTGTGGCAGTGTTCTTTGTAGATGTGCTCAATGGTGGGGAGGGCTTTTCCTGGGATGAACTGGGCTGTATTGGTGCTGCCTCCCAACAACTGAACATTTAAGTCATTCATTCTCATCCATGTTTTCCATTTCTTCCCACTGTCTACTCCCTCCCTACAGAGGCAGAATTCCTCCGGAGATGGCCTCGTTCCCAGACTCCAGAACTCCCTGTGTAAATCCACCCCCCGCCCTCCCGATCTCTCCTCCTCCCTTGGGAGATCCTTCTTCAACCAGACTCTCTAACCAAACTTTTGGTCACCTTTTTTACAAGGATCGGTATATCTCTTCCACCCATCAGAGAAATTTGTCAGGAACACTGCATATGCAGGGCCCTTAGTATTGTCAGTGATCCCTCCCATCTGGCCAACAATCTCTCTGCTCCCCTATCATCAAGCGGGAAGTACCACAGCATTAGGACAAGAACTATTCGGATGGGAAACAGCTTCTTCCCCCAGGCCGTGAGGCTACTGAACTCCCAGCCACCAGCCAGGTTTCATCGTGTATGAAGCACCAGTAGCGTTATACTGTTTACTTTTTAATTTGAGTCATAATTTTATTTGTGGTAATATTACTTTATGTTTTATGTGTGTGAGCTGTATATAATTGTTGTGCACCTCGCCCGTAGGAACATTGTTTTGTTTGGCGGTATACATGTATACCACCAAAATAACGTTGAACTTGAACTTGAATTAGATTGCACGAGGTGACTTGTCAGTTTAAAGATGCGTGATAATGTAAGTTGTACCTCTTCCCTTCAAATAGGTACGCTCAGCATCTGGAAACTGGTTCAAAGCTCGATTATTTCTTGGGAAATTCACCTCTCAAACACAAGTCCTCCTCGGATTACAAACACACAGTTTAAGGAGACCCTGTACATATGAGTGAGTGCCATGGAAGACCAGGGGGGTGGGGGGCAAGGATGGCGATGGGTCTGCCAGGTTCTGCCTGTGTCTTTTTCCCTGTGTCTTCTCTCCCCACTCTCCCCCGCCGAGCCGCAACAACCCGGGGGTTGGGTGGAGCCAAGCAGAGTCGGGAGACCCACTCACTCACTGTGTCAGTAAGGCTGGCTGGTGGCTGCTGTCTCTGCGACCTTCTCCCCTCATACAGATGGGTTTTGCTCATTTCTAACGTACGGGTAGCTTGGATCATGAAGCGTTCCCAGGAATGGAACATTATTGTTCGACAGGAACTGGCTGTGCTCTGTCTGAGCTAACCAAAGCTTCGGTAGATAAGGCCGATAGCAGATACTGGGTGTTTTAATAATACAAAGCTTCAGGAAGTCCCTTTGCTTGACTTCATCAGATATAAACCAATCACAGGTCAGCAAGTCCCCGCTTTATTTGTCACATGTACATTGAAACGTAGAGCGATATTTGTCATTTGCATCTGAGGATATGCTGAAGACAGTCTCCAAGTGTTGCCGTGCTTCCAGTGCCAACGTAGCCTGCCCACAACTTACTAACCCTAATCTGAATGTCTTTGGAATGTTTATTTGTTTATTGAGGTATAAAATAGACAGGCCTTTCCAAGCCCTTTGAGCCACACCGCTCAACAACCCCCTATTTAACCCTAGCCTAATCACGGAACAGTATACAATGACCAATTAACCGACCCACCAGTACGTCTTTGTACTGGGGGAGGAAACCGGAGCATCCGGGGGAAACCCATGTGGTTGGGGGAGAACGTACAAACTCCTTATAGACAGCAGTGGGCGTTAAACCCCTATCTGCTGATCGCTGGCGAAGAAAAGCGTTACGCGCACCGCCGTGTTCCCATGCTGTCATGCAATCGGTCTGCCTTTGAATCCATTTCATTGGCTCTCACCGGAGGTCATTTGGTTTCTCGAGCTGAGGCTTAGGCATCTACGGACACGATCCCAACACATCACAGTTCCAACCTTAAATTTATTGCCAAAGTACGTATATGTCACCGTATGAGATCCATCTTTGCGCAGGCATTCAAAGCGAAAAAGAACTACAATAGAATTTATGAAAAACTCTACATAATCAAAGAAATACCAACAACCAGTGTTCAAAAGATAACAAGCTGTGCAAGTTAAAAAGACTGAGAACGTGAGCTGTACGGAGTACTTGAAAGTAAGTCTGTAGATTGTAGAAGCAGTTCAGGGTTGGGGTGAGTGAAATTGTGCACAACAGTTCAGGAGCCCGATGGTTTGAGGGTAATAGCTGTTCCTGAACCTGGTGCTGTGGAACCTAAGGCTTCTGTACTTCCTGTGAGAAGAGAGAACATAGCCTGGATGGTGGGGGCCATTGATGATAGATGCTGCTTTCTTGCGGCAGTGCTCCATGTAAGTGTGGCCAGTGGTGGGGAAGCATTTGCTTGTGATGGACTTGGCTCTGCCCACTGCTTTCTGTAACCTTCTCCATTCATGGGAATTGGCGTTTTCATACCAGACCATAATGCAGCCAATCAGGATACTCAAGGATCACACACCAAATGCTGGAGGAACTCAGCAGGCCAGGCAGCATCCACGGAAATGAATAAACAGTCAACGTTTTGGGCTGAGACATCGACTGTTTATTCTCTTCCATAGACACTGCCTGACCTGCTGAGTTCCTCCAGTATTTTGTGTGTGTTGCTTGGATTTCCAGCAGCTGCAGATTTTCTCTTGTTTGTGCAATCAAGATTCTCTCCACTGTGCATCGATAGAAGTTTGTCAAAGTTTTTGGTGACGCGCCGAATGTCTGCATGTGACCGTCCCCATGGCCAAGGGGTTTGCATTTATTAAATCTATATACAACTCATAAAGATCCCCCAACCACGGGATGTCCTGGAATGCTTCACACCTGATGAATGTGGGAAAAAGGGCGGCTATTTTGTGCCCAGCAAGCTCCCACAGAGAGCGCTGTGTGGAAGATGGACAGTTGTGCTGCAGACATTGATTTTTTTATATAAAAATAAAATTAAAGATTATTTAGAGACGGAACACAGTGTCTCTTCCAGCCCAGTGAGCCAGCGCCACCCAATCACGCCCATGCGACTAATTAACTACAAACCCGTACTTCTTCGGAATGCTGGAGGAAACCGACCGGCAGAACATACAGGCAGCGGTGGGATTTGAACCCAGTTTGCAGGCACTGCACCACCTGCTACACTACACCCTGCCTTCCCCACCCCCCACAAATCAAATCGGCAAGGATGGTGCTGGGGGCAGTCTGCAAGTGTCACCCTGCTTCCAGTACCAACATAGCATGCCCACAACTTATTAACCCTAAACATACTGAATGTCTTGGGACCGTGGGAGGAAACCCATGCGGATATGGGGAGAACGTACAAACTCCTTACAGTGGCAGGAACTGAACCCCCGATCACACAGTTGGAGCTATAAAGTCAGTGTCACACAAACCGCTACCTGATTGGTGGATAGAATTTGGCCTGGGCAACACCCAGTTGCCACAGAGGTTCTTTTCTCACTTACTTATTTAGAGATACCGAGCGGAACAGGGCCCAACAAGCCGCAACTCCCAGCAACCCACCGATCCAACCCTGACCTAATCACAGGACAATCTACAACGACTGTGGACAGTATTCCAACTGGCTGCATCACCATCTGGTATGGTGGGGGGCGGGGGGTGGGTTTACTGCACAGGACCGAAACAAGCTGCAGAAAGATGTAAACTCAGTCAGCTCCATCATGGGCACTAGCCTCCATAGTAACCAGAACATCTTCAGGGAGTGATGCCTCAAATCATTAAGGACCCCCATCACTCAGGACATGCCTTGTCCTCATTGCTACCATCAGGGAGGAGGTACAGAGGCCTGAAGGCACACACTCAACGATTCAAGAACAGCTCCTTCCCCCAGCCGTCTGAATGGATAATGAGAGCCCATGGACACCACCTCACTAGTTTCTAAATTTCTGTTTTTGCACTACTTATTTAATTTAACTGTTTTATAGATATATACTTACTGTATTTCACGTTTTTTTCTATTTTTCTGTACTGCATCGTACTACTGCCGCAAAGACAACACATTTCATGACATAGGCCGGTGATATTAAACCTGATTCCGATTCTGATTCAATTGACCCACGAACTGCGGGAGAAGACAAGAGCATCCAGAGAAAGCCCACGCGTACACGGGAAGGACGTACAAGCTTCCTTACAGAGGATGCCAGAATCGAACTCCGAACTCCAATGGCCCCGAGCTGTATTAGGGTCACACTAACTCCTGTGCTGCTGTGAGCCCCATGTCCAAGAAAAAGGACTCTATCATTTCTATTGAGCTGTTTTATAACATGAGAGTATTCTACACTTGGTACAATATAAACCTTCCAGCCTCTTCTGATATCTGTTTGATGTGAATTTTCCACGGCTTTTGTACCAAACGGTAATCAATGGAACCAGAAATTATTCTTAGCAGATACAGGAAGAGGATGGCTTTCTTCATTGTGTAGGATTTCTCCTGAAAACCTCAGAGGAAATGCACTTAAATATCTTTATTGATGCTCAATAAAAGGCGTTAGTGATACCTCCAAAACGGTACGTGCTGGGTGCATATCAGCGCTAAGCAAGGAGCTCATTTTCCGCAATAGCAATCCCATTATATAATGTCTATAAAATTACTAAAACCTCCCAAGTTGCTTCACAAGGACACTGCCAAGGGCAAAGCTGGCGTTTGGACACATGGGCGAATGCTTGGTGGAGGAGGCAGGGTTGGAAGAGCAGGTTAAAGGGGAAAGGGAGGGAAGGGGAGGGGGAGGGAGAGAGGGAAGGAGAGAGGAGGGAGAGGGAGAGGGGGAGGGAGAAAGGGGGAGGGGGAGAGGAAGAGGGGGGAGACAAAGGGGGAGAGGGAGATGGAGAGAAGGAGGGAGAGAGAGAGTGTGAGAGAGAGAGAGAGAGTGAGAGAGAGAGATTTATTCATTTATTTAGAGATACAGAGCATGGAATAGGCTCTCCCAGCCCACCGAGCCGCATTGCCCAGCCACCCACCAATTTAACTCTAGCCTAATCACAGGACAATTTTACAATGACCGATTGACCTACTAACTTTGGACTGTGCGAGAGAACCACAGCACTCGGAGAAAATCCACGCACATATGGGAAGAGCGTACAAGCTTCCTTACAGAGGATGCCAGAATTAAGCTCTGAACTCCAACGGCCCCGAGCTGTAATTGGGTCGCACTCTCCCCTGTGCTACTGTGGCGCCCCGTGTCCAAGAAATTAGAAAGAAGATTTCATCATTTCTATTGAGCTGTTTTGTGATACAAGAGTATTCCACACTTGGTTATACAGAAACCTTCCCCGCTCTTGTGATAGTGAGTACTTGTAAAAAGATTTGAGTGTGAGTAAGAGTGAGAGTCATGGCACACCGAAAGGAGGGGGTGCCCAAACTTGCAGATCTGTCCTGTATTGTATACCACTCCAGTACACAGGAGATTTGAAATCATGTACACACCCTTGTTTCAGAACATGTGTGTGTGTGTGTGTGTGTGTGTGCACGTAGGCATGCATCACATGATGGTGCTTTGCATGAGAAATCGTGCATTTCTACGCGCGTGTTTATGTGTGTACGTGTGCGTCTAACACGGCTGCCAACACTCACTGCCGAGGCTCATGCCTGCAGAACTGCCGCTTGGGAAGCATCCAAGGTTCCTGTGGAACTTCTGCAGGCTGAGTTCACGCCTTCGCAGGTGAAGACAATTGCCGGGGAAGCTGCGATCATAACGCTGCTTCAACTCCGAGTCTGCCGGCAGTTGGGAAGCTGCCACTCGAGCAGGAGTTGCCGAAGATGCTGGGGTTACCACATGTTTATGGAGCGTGTCTGCAGTCAGAGCTGCCACAGAAGTAGCTCACTGACTAACCTCTCCGTAACTTTTGAAAAGAGATCCGAGTAGCAAAACGCTACCAGGCAACTGTGGAGACTGACTCACAGTAAAGATGGCAGCTCAGTTGTGCAGGCCAACTGGCATGTATTTGTTAATTAATTAAATGTGTTTAAATATACACTGAACTTGGTTAACAGCTCCAAGACGTAAATGAGGTAATAGAAGCAGAAATGAATTTTTAAGAGCTCCAAACTTGGTTTTACCCATTAAGGGTAAAATTTCGAACCCAGCCATGCTTGTCTAATTCTTATGAGCCTGCTGATCAAAATCTGTCAGAAAGCCTAACAGACGCAAACTTTTGGTGGTGTTTTATCACAAGTAAGCCTCTGGCTGTCTTGCAGACTGTGTTATTGTGAAGGGCCATTCATTAGACAGGGTCCAGTAGTCTGTGGGTGATTTATGTTCTGTTGACGTACTCCAGTCAAGAGTTTGGCGATCTCTGTGAAGGAGTTTGTTCTGCAGCTGAAGTGTGCCAGCGCAAAACCAACACATTGTTGGAACAAGCCAGTCATCGAAATGGTACTTCATTCAGCAAGTGAGGGCTGGGGGAGGGAGGGAAGCACGCGAGCTGCTAATGTATTCAAGCAGCAGACACATCACTAACTACAGGTAATACTGGGCCTGAGAGGGCCACAGAAGCCACACCTTTCGCAGCCACCAGAACATCCTGTCAGTGTTATTCCGGAGGCGATTTCTGCTGCCTCCTGTTCCCAGAAGTGCTCCAAGGTGCCAAATCCTTGTGGAAATGACACAATCTTTTATCTTCCTCATGGTTCGGTCTGAGGAATTCTGTCTGCGTGAGAGAGTTCTGCGGAAAGGGTGTGTGTGTGTGTGTGTATATCTCTGTGTGTGTGAGTTGTGTATCTGTGTGTGTGTGTTCATATGTATGTGTGTGTTTGTGTGTATGTGTCTGTATCTGTGTGTGTCTGAGTTTGTGTATGTGTGTGTGTGTGTCTGTGTGTGTGTTTGTGTGAGTGTGTTTGTGTATGTGTCTATGTGTATATGTGTGTGTTTGTGTATTTGTGTGTGTGAGTTTGTGTGTGTGTCTATGTGTCTGTGCTTTTGTGTGTGTGTGTGTGTGTGTCCGTGTGAATTTGTGTATCTGTGTGTATGTGTTTGTATGTATGTGTGTGCTTGTGTGTGTGTGTTTGTGTGTGTCTTTGTGTGTGTCTGTGTGTGTGTTTGTGTGAGTGTATTTGTGTATGCGAGTTTGTGTATGTGTCTATGTGTACATGTGTGTGTCTGTGTATTTGTGTGTGTTTGTGTGTGTGTGTGTGAGTTTCTGTATGTGTGTGTGTCTGTGTATTTGTGTGTGTGTTTGTGCGTGTGTGTCTGTGTGAGTTTGTGTGTGTGTCTGTGTGTACATGTGTGTCTGTGCTTTTGTGTGTGAGTTTGTGTGTTTGTATGTGTGTGTGTCTGTGTGAGTTTGTGTGTTTGTATGTGTGTGTGTCTGTGTGAGTTTGTGTATGTCTGTGTGTATATGTGTGTCTGTGCTTTTGTGTGTGAGTTTGTGTTTGTATGTTTGTGTGTGTGTCTGTGCGAGTTTGTGTCTGTGCTTTTGTGTGTGTGTGTGTGTGTGAGTGTGTGTGTGTGACATCAGACAATAGACATTAGGTGCAGGAGTAGGCCATTCTGCCCTTCGAGCCAGCACCACCATTCACTGTGATCATGGCTGATCATCCACAATCAGTACCCTTTTCCTGCTTTCACTCGGCTATCATTAAGAGCGCTATCTAACTCTTTCTTGAAAGCATCCAGAGAATTGGCCTCCACTGCCTTCTGAGGCCGAGCCTTCCACAGATCCACAACTCTCTGGGTGAAAAAGTTTTTCCTCAACTCCGTTCTAAATGGCCTACCCCTTATTCTCAAATTGTGGCCTCTGGTTCTGGACTCCCCCAACACTGGGAACATGCTTCCTGCCTCTAGCGTGTCCAATCCCTTAATAATCTATATGTTTCAATCAGATCCCCTCTCATCCTTCTAAATTCCAGTGTATACAAGCCCAGTCGCTTCAATCTTTCAACATATGACAGTCCCGCCATCCTGGGAATTAACCTTGTGAACCTACACTGCACTCCCTCAATAGCAAGAATGTCCTTCCTCAAATTTGGAGACCAAAACTGTACACAATACTCCAGGTGTGGTCTCACCAGGGCCCCGTACAACTGCAGAAGGACCTCTTTGCTCCTATACTCAACTCCCCTTGTTATGAAGGCCAACATGCCATTAGCTTTCTTCACTGCCTCCTGTATATTTGTGTGTATGTTTGTGAGTGTGTCTGTGTGTGAGTGAGTGTGTGTGTTTATACACGTGTTCACTCTGTAGATGACAATCTGCATGCCTGTAAATGCAAGAATCCTTCCTCATGTGCGCATACATGCACACACATACACATAGGTTATTGTGTATGAATTTAGGGGGGGAGACCCTGTATTATGTTAACGTCCTTGCCCTTTGACAACAGAGCACAGTTCACTGGCCATTGAACTGCAATGAAATCGTGTCTGTCTCACGGGTAAGTCTAAGGCTCTCAGTACATCGGGGGCATTTACCAAGCAGAGGGCAGGCTGAGCCTGTAGGTGACCAGAGATGAACCCCTGGCTCTGTACTAAGCACAGCAGTGGAATTGTTCCTGGTTTTCTGGCCAATATAACTCGTCACCATCAAAACAGCTTAGAGGCACAAGAGATTTCCGATGCTGGAAATCTAGAGCAACGCACAGATGCTCTGGAGGAACTCAGCAGACCAGGCAGCATCAATAGAAAAGAGTAAACAGTCGACGTTTCGGGCCCAGACCCTGTGTCCTGATGCAGGGTCTCGGCCCAAAACATCGACTGTTTACTGTTTTCATAGATGCTGCCTGGCCTGCTGAGTTCCTCCAGCATTTTGTGTGGGTTGCTCAGCATCCAGGAGGGGATTGGATAGATGACGTTTCGGGCCTAGTGTTCACCGGGACTTGGACGGACCTGGAATGTTGACTGTTTTTTACACTCTGCGTAGATGCCGCCTGACCTGTTGAGACCCTTCAGCAACTCACATCAACGCTGCTCGTTATACATCGACTGTATTAACATCAACGCTGCTCGTTATACATCGACTGTATTAACATCAACGCCGCTCGTTATACATCGACTGTATCACAGATTTGACGACCTGAACTTCCCGAAGTACTTCATCCACTGTTTGGGCCTTTGGGGCTTTGCAGTCAACGACGTACTTTCAGGAATGGGTAAGGTACAGGTTACTCTTTTTGCGATTCAGTTTCAGACGTGGTACAAATGACAAACTGTGGAGAGCATCCCGAGATTCTGTCTCAGCACAGTCCACACAGGAGAGGCTAGTTTTCCAGGCGACTAGGCTGCGGTTTCCCAGCTGCCTTTGGTGCTGCCATCTCTTTAATCACACCAGTTGCGGGGAGTTCTCAGAAATATGCAAGGAGGCGATCCGAACAACAACTGCGGGAAGGAGCAAATGGGACATGAGGGAAGAGGCTTGGATGGCAGCTGTTCCCTTAAATTCCACCCCAACTTTGCACTGTCAAGTTGCTCCTCCAAGTCTTGGAGGAGAAAACTCAAGAATGGCCTCGGGCAAACCCTCCGATTCCTCCCCCCCGCCACCCCAACAAACATCCTTCCCTGGGGCCAGCCAGTCACTGAATAATCAGACGGTCATGGGTTCGTGACCCACCCAGTGATTTTGGCTCATAGATTGAGGGTGAAGCCCCACAGCAGTGGGAGGCAATGCTGTACTGCGGAGGTAGCCGCCCCACAGAACCAGGTTTATTATCACTGACACGTGTCATGAAAGTCGTCGTTTTACGGCAGCGGTTCAGTGAAGTACATAAAGTATTACTGTAAGTTTTAGACTTAAGGCATCCGTTAGTCTTGCGAGACCACAGATCTGCGCCTGGAAAGTCTTCGCTCTCCAGGGCGCAGGCCTGGGCAAGGTTGTATGGAAGACCGGCAGTTGCCCATGCTGCAAGTCTCCCCTCTCCATGACACCGATGTTGTCCAAGGGAAGGGCATTAGGACCCATACAGCTTGGCACCGGTGTCGTCGCAGAGCAATGTGTGATCAAGTGCCTTGCTCAAGGACGCAAGATGTTGCCTTGGCTGGGGCTCGAACTCACGACCTTCAGGTCACTAGCCCAATGCCTTAACCACTTGGCCACGTGCCCACGTTACAATAAGAAATATAAAAAAAAGAGCAGAGTATTGAAGAAAGGTTCATGGGTCCATGGTCTGTTCAGAAATCTGATGGCAGAGGGGAAGAAGCGGTTCCTAAAATGTTGGAGGCTCCTGTGCCTCCTCCCTGATGGCAGTCATGAGAAGAGGGTTTGTCCTGGGTGATGGACGCCACCGCCTTTTGAAGGTGTCCTCGGTGGAGGGGAGGCTAGTGCCCACGATGGAGTTTCCACTGTTCAGTGACCCTCTATACCAACAGTGGTGCAACCAGTTAGAATGCTCTCCACGGTACATCTGTACAAGTCTGCAAGAGTCTTTGGTGACGGAGCAAATCTCCTCAAACTCCTCGTGAAATATAGCTGCTGGCCTTCTTCGTAATTGCATCAATATGTTGGGTCCCGGATGGACCTTCAGAGACGTTGACTTCCAACATAACGTTAAATCACGGCCACCCTCCTCCCCCACCCCCCCCCACACCTCCAAAACCTGCCACAGCACCATCTGGAAGAAGAGTAAGGCGGCCAGCTCTGTTATTCCCACCAAAAGTAATCCCTCAATCAAAGCCACTGAAACTGGGTACCAGTGTCATTACCAGAGACACAAGAAATTCTGCAGACACCGGAATTCTTCAGCAGCACGCACAAAATGCTGGAGGAGCTCAGCAAGCCAGGAGCATCTGTGGAGATGAATAACCCCCTCTATCCAAGCATCCAGTCCACAGGAGGGGTCTTGGTTGGACAGGTTGGCTCTGTATTCCTCTGCATAGATGCTGCCTGACCTGCTGAGTTTCTCTGACATCTTGTGTGCGTGGACCAGCGTCATTACAACGTTACAGGCTGTGGGAGCTTCCTGTGTACACTTTGGAGGCTGCAGCTCCTGCATCACAACAGTGACAGCTCCTCTGGAGTGTGGCTGGAGAGGGGCGTGAAAGGCGCTACAGAAATGCAGGTCTTCCATTTTAAAATCAATGTGAGAATTTCCGGCCAAGGTGCAATTTCCCCTCTGACTGTCGAATTAATGATAGTAATGAGTTTATTCATGTGAATATCTATTTATTACTGAACGATCTCCTCTATTATTTATGGTGGACTCGGTAACATATTTGTTAAGCATTGCACTTACTGACTTTAGAATATTTAATAACATTTTAATTTTTTTTTAAATTTTGAAAGGATTTGAATCTTACCAAGATGTTGTCTGAACAAGAATCAGAATCAGAATCGGAGAGGATAGGTTGAGCGAGCTAGGGGTTTTCTCTTTGGAGAGAAGGAGGACAAGAGATCACTTGCAAAGGTGTACAAGATAATATGAGCCAGAGATCGAGTGTGCAGCCAGAGACTTTTTCCAGGGTGGAAGTGGCTATTTACAAGGGGGCATTGGAGGAAAGCATGGGGGGGGGGGTGTCAAAGGCAAGTTCTTTACCCAGCGATTGGTGGGTACATGGAACGTGCTACGGGGATGGTGGTAAGAGGCAGATACATTAGGACGCACTTAGGAAACTCTTGGATAGGCACCTGGATGATAGAAAAATGGAGGGTTATGGAGGAGGGAGGTTTGATCTTAAAGTAGGTTAAAAGGTCAGTATGCCATCGCTTGCTGAAAGGCTTGTACTGTTCAAAATTCAAAAGTTCAAAGTAAATTTATTGTCAAGGTACAAACCCCGAGGTTCATTTTCTTGTGGGCATACTCAATAAATCTGTAGAATAATAACCATAACAGAATCAATGAACGAACACCCAACTAGGGTGTTCAACCAGAGTGCAGAAGACAACAATCAATTCAAATACAAAAAGAAGAAACAAAAATAATAAATCAAGAAGCATTAACTATCGAGTCATATATGTCTTTGATAATAGATTTGTTCTGAACTTTGAGGTACTACATCGTAGTGTGAGATTAGGGAACTAGGCATGCCCTGTACTCTGGTGGCTGGAACAGGGCCTCAGCAGAGCATCCAGCCTGATACTGTGCGGGACATCAGACCCTTAACACTGACACTGGATCTGGATGATGCAATTGATAGCTTTGTGGTCAAGTCTGCAGATGACACCAAGAGGAAGAGGAGCGGGTAGTGCTGAGGAACCAGAGAGCCTGCAGAAGGACTTGGACAGCTTAGGAGAGTGGGCAAAGTAGTGGCAGATGGAATATAATGTAGGGAAGTGTATGGTCATATACTTTGGTAAAAGGAATAAAGGAGCAGACTGTTTTCTAAATGGCGAGCAAATTCAGAAATTGGAGGTGCAAAGGGATTTGGGAGTTCTAGTGCAGGATTCCCTACAGGTAAACTGATGAGACCACTCTCAAGTAGGGGGAGCAATACGTCATATTCCATCTGGGCAACCTGCAACCTGAAGGCATGACCATCGATTTCCCCTTCCCCCTTCTCTCTTTTTCCATTGCCCACTCTGGCTTCCCTCTTACCTCTTCTCTCCTCCTCACCCATCACCTCCCCCTGGTCCCCCTCCTCCTTCATTTTCTCCCATGGTCCACTCTCTTTTCCTATCGGATTCCTTCTTCTTCAGCTCTTTACCTTTTTCACCTATCACCTCCCAGCTTCTTACTTCATTCCCCCCCTTCCCCCAAACACCTGGCTTCCCCTAACGCCCTCTAGCTTGCACTCTTTTCCCTCCCCTACCTTCTTATTCTGGCATCTTCCCCCTTCCTTTCCAGACCCTGATGAAGGGTCTCAGCGCAAAATGTCAGCTGTTTATTCGCCTCCGTACTTGCTGCCTGACCTGCTGAGCTTCTCCAGCATTTTGTGTGTGTTATTCCACACACTATTTCACAGTTGTATTCTGCAAATAGCTGATCTCTGACAAGCTTAATTTTAAATGCTATGAGGGTCAGATTGTTTCAGAGACAATCGTGCGTTGGACTACTTTTTAATTATTCTTTATAGTTTTATAATTCAGTTCTATTTAGATTAAATAAAAAAGGCTTGTTGCCCCTTTAACACTCGACTTGAGCCCTCTGTATTTAATATGTACGGTCAGTTTTCAGTAACTATTCATTTTTATGTCTCCAAATCGGCGGATCATTTCATTTAATGAAAGATGGTTGACGTTTTTGTCCAATTAATATGCAAATTAAAGTGAGGATTTATTTGTGACATCCACATGTGTTAAAAGTAAAAGAAAACAAAAAATACTGTTAACGGATGCCCTCGCTGCTTTGATGGTCTGTCACACGCCATTAATCAGCCCAAATGCAGAAAGAACAGAGCTGTGCTTAAAGAGACAGTTGCCTAGAAATTCAATCGTGGTCAGTAATGCAACACACCCCATGTAGAGCAGTGGAAGACCATCCTGATGGGGGTTCCAAAGTTTTCCTTGAATGGAGACAATGTGGGTTGAGTGTTGGTGATAGGGGATAATGTGTAGGTGACCAGCGCTGAATTTCTACGTGTACCGCCTGCAATGACTGTACGTGATCCATCTGTCTCTATTCTCTGCACTTTCCAAACTCAGAATCAGCTTCATTATCACTCAGTACCCACTTTATTACGTACCTCTTGTATCTAATAGAGTGGCTACTGGGTGTATGTTCATTCTGTAGCCTGTCCGCTTCGAGGTTCAGAGATGCTGTTCTGCACACCGCTGCTGTAACGTGTGGTTATCTGAGTCACTGTCGCCTTCCTGTCAGCTTGAACCAGTCTGGCCATTCTCCTCTGACCTCGCTCAATAACAAGGCACTTTCGCCCACAGAACTGCTACTCGCTGGATGCTTTTTTTTTAAACTTTTCATACTATTCTCTGGAAACTCTAGAGAGTGTTGTGCATAGAAATCCCAGGAGATCAGCAGTTTCTGAGATACTCAAACCACCCCGTTTGGCACCAACAATCATTTCACGGTCAAAGTCACTGAGATCACATTTCTTCCCTGTTTTGATGTTTGGTCTGAACAACTGACCCTCTTGACCACATCTGCATGCTTTTATGCATTGAGTTGCAGCCACATGATTGGCTGATTAGATATTTGCATTAATGAGCAAGTGTACAGGTGTCCCAAATAAAGTGGCTACTGAGCGTATGTTGGGGATTTGCAATATTGCGGCAGAAGTACAAGACATAAAAAATCACTACAAGTTAAAAGAACAAATAAAACAATAAATCTTGCAAAAAAGGAATAGTGTGGCAGTGTTCATGGACTATTTCAGAAATCTGATGGCAGAGAGGAAGAAACTGTTCCGAAAACATTGAGGGTGGGTCTTCAGGTTCCTGTACCTCCCCACTGATGGTAGAAATGAGAAGACGGCGTGCCCTGGGTAGTGGGGTCCTTAATGATGGACGTCGCCTTCTTGAGGCACCATGTGACTACTCATGTGACCATCTATCATCATCATTTATGTGCCGTGTTGTATGATGTGGACGATCATGTCCCATCAATAAGACTTTTAAACACCACTATTGGATCTGCTGAAGCTCCCATTTTTCAGGCACAGGTTCCATCAGGTTCTTGAATTGCCTTGCACAACTCTAACGGAACTGATGGACTTCCCCTTTCACTGCCAGGGACTTGTCCCTGATTGTGCTTTTTTAATGGCACTAACATCTTGTTCTGCACAATCCTCTTTCGTCACAGTCTTGAACAATTTATGCACGATTTATTTTCTCTGCATTTTTCTGAATCCAGATGCCTATGACGCTGTTGCAAGCAAGGCTTTCGTTGCGTCTGTCCCTCACTGCCCTTGTGCACATGGCCATAGAGACTAGCTTGATTTGTCACATGTACAGTACTGAGCAAAAGTCTTAGGCACGTATGTGTAGTTAGGGTGCTGAAGACTTTTGCACAGTACTGTATATGTCAATGTGGAGTGGAGAGCGAGTTTGTAAATCTGGCGGGAGCAAAGGATGTTGGGAATGGTGAGGGTGGAGAGTCGTGGGAGGGATGTTGGACTGGTGGCAGAGAAGGAGGGCTAGGGTGGGGGGTGGGTGGCGTGGGTGCAAACACTCCCAAACCTGGGACACTAGGCAAGGTCTTTTGACTCCAAACAATTGGTTTATTGGTCATTGCAGAATGTCTCTTTGGTGCTTCCTGCTCCCTCCCCTTTCCCTTGCCCTCTCCCTTCCCCTTTTCCCAACCATGATTCCCCTCTCCCTGCCCCCTTCCCACTCTCAGTCCACAATAGAGACCCATATCAGAATCAGGTTTATCATCACTCACATATGTCATGAAATTTTCTTTTCGCTGCAGCAGTACAATACATAAAATTACTGCAGTACTGTGCAAAAGTCTTAGGCTCCTGAGCTGTATATACGTGCCTAAGACTTTTGCACAGTGCTGTACATCGAAGCATACAGTGCAGTGGGTCATTTTCATCAAATCAAATCAGCGGGGATTGTGCTCATTAACCCTATCCGGCACATCTCTGGAATGTGGGAGGGAACCGGAGCACTCCGAGGGAACATGGAGTGGCACGGGGAGAATGTATAGACAGCGGCGGAAATCGAACCCTCACTGGGTGATCACTGGGGCTGTAAAGCGACTCTGCTAACCGCTACACTAACGTGCCACCCTGACTGGCAATAAACTTGTCTTAAAAATTTGTGCAAGGAAATATTAAGGCAGTGGTAGAATAGATTAAATTTTCTGTCAGGAAAATATTGAGGTGGGGAAGGGATAGCTATGCAGGGTGAATGGGGAATGAAACTCAAAGGAAAAAGAAAAGATCAAAGAACGATAATAGCTAGAAGAACTAATCCTGCCTCGTTTTACCTACTGTATAGTTAAATTATTTAACACATTTAAGTCTTTCTAAGGTTAGAGGCACTTACAATTATCCTGCAAACTTTTAACAATAAAGTGAGAATATGACGGCAGATTCTGCCAATCAAACACAACAGAATGATTCAAACCATTGAAAGAGATGAAGGAAAAAGGCCGTTGTGCATATGCTGTTTGATTAGTGGCGTCAGTCCCTTGCGGAGCATTGGCCAGGGTGCTGTAGTACATAAATGTCAGGATAATCCTATTATCTGTGTTGACTCCATTCTGACAATGCTGTGGAGATTCCTCTCCAGTCTATCAGTCACACAGTGAGCTGTGGGTGAGCACAATGCTGGGTAGACATTCCAACACAGCGGAGCATCCCTCATAGAGACACCAAGTGCAGAAACTCTTGTCACTTCTAGGAGATAGAGCCATTATATCCCCGCTTCATTCTCTCAAGATTTTTTTTCTGTAAACCCTTTTTTCCCCAATATAGTCTTTAACTTAGATAAGGGTGTCAAAGGTTAGGCAAATGGAGTTGAGAGGGTTAATAAATCGGTCATAATGGAACGGTGGGCAGACTCGATGAGCCAAGTGGCCTAATTTTGCTCCTGCACCTTGTGTCTTGGTTTTTCGCCTCTGAGAAAATTGTTTCTTCTTCCTCCATCTGTCTCATTCCCTCCCTCCACCCTCTGTCCTCTTTCTCTACCTTCTTTTCTTCCCCTCCCTCTCTCCTTCATCCTTACTTCTTTACCCCTTGCCTTTCTCTCTCTCCTTCTTTCACTCAATCTCTTTCCCCCTTCCCCTCATTCACGAGAAGTGAAAGTCCGTAAAAACCTGCAGGCGCAGGGAATCTGAAATAAAAACGGAAAATCCTGGAAACACCCAGCAGGTCAGGCGGCCTCTGAGCAGAAAGAAAGAGAGTTAACAGTTCTGGACCGAGACTTTTCATTCTCTTTCCACAGATGCAGCCTGACCTGCTGAGTGTTTCCAGCAACTTCTGTTTTTATCACTCATTCCAAACTCCTTTCTGTTCCTAATAATTATTTACAAATTTTTTTTTAACTTAATCCGATGGACCAGAGGCAGCTAATCTTCCCTCTCAGGCAGCTCCTCAAGGTCAAATATGATTAAGGAGCAGCTAGTAATCACAGTGCAAAAATCCATTCCAAACAGAAAATGTTTGCTCGCCACTCACTGCATTCTGCACCCACTTCATCCCTGCTTTGCTCTCCTGCCCAAGAAATCCTGAATGGACTAGACGTGCGCAGGAATGCCGGGGGTCAGTCTGTCCTTTAGGTGACCCGAATTACCTTTGCTATTGATCACCTTAAGGTTGTTTTAGCCAGGGGTGGTAGTGAGAACAAGCTTCCACTATCTTTTAAATGCTGCCAATGGCGTGCATCTCAAATAGCTTCTGACAATCAAGTCCAGCCTGGCCTTCACGTGTGGCTTGGCTACTAAGCCTGGCGGAACCGTTTCTACTGACAGGGGAAGGGGCAAAGGTGGGTTACGAGCGCCCTAAAACCAATTGCTTCGGGCAGATGGGGTTCATCAGCTGTGTTTGGTAGCTCATCCAGGAGAAGGAAAACTCTGATCTCAATCCTCCGCTGCCTTGCAGCTGTACCCACTCATGGAGAAGGCTTCCGGAGTAAACCCTGTGGGAAAAAACCGAAGCCGGAGTCCCTGAGGCAGTCCGACATCGAGTTCAGCGCTGACTGGCTGATGCACTATCAATTACTCCAAAAGACTGGAAACAGAGTAAATACTGAAAGGCTTTAAATGGTCCAGCGTCCATGCTGAGTATCTGCCCCGGGCTGAGGGCGGAGCAGTGGCACAATCGCCTTTACTCAGGGGTCTGTGGGAGGAGCCACAGGAGCAGTCAGCAGAGGGGCGAGTCCAGACAGGTAACCCAGTTACAACCTATATATATGGTTTACCACACTGGCAACTCTTGAGATGCTGCTGGTGCCAAACTGTATCGGTCTCTGTCGATCCTTTGGGCTCATCAGATGTGTGGAGAGGGGCAGCTTGCTACATGGGCTAACCACTTGTACTCCATATTGTACTGCCCAGGCTGGCGTATCTAGGACGCAGCATCCATGGCTGACTCTTACCAAGAGAGGCCTCAGCAGCACTGAGGTACTGATCAAGACTGGAGAGAGAGCCAGGTCGTCACTGATGGTCCTCCACCTCGCTGTGAAGCAGGGTGTCCCCCACAGTTCTGCGGCAGCTCTACAGCCAAGCATACACACGGCATTTGACAGCCTGAGTCTTTGTGTGGACGTTATCCAGGGTTCACGTCTTTGATGAGATTTGGTATGTCACCAAAGACCCTGGCAAATTTCTACACGTGTACCGTGGGGAACATTCTGACTGGCTGCATTACCACCTGGTACGGAGGCTCCAATGCCCAGGATTGAAGGGGGCTGCAGAGGGCTGTAGATTCAACCAGCTCCATCATGGGCACCAACCGTCTCACTGTCGAGGACATTGTCAAGAGATGGTGCCTGAAGAAGCCAGCCTTCACCACTGAGGACGCTCACAATCCAGGACCTGCCCTCTTCTTATCACTACCGTCAGGGAGGAGGTGCAGGAGCCCAAAGCCTCCACAGTATCCAAGACACCTTTAAGGAGCAGTGCCTCAGAAAGGCAGCGTCCATTATTAAGGACCCCTATTGCCCAGGGCAGGTCCCCTCCTCATTGTTACTGACAGGAGGGAGGTACAGGAGCCTGAAGGCACACACTCAGCAATTCAGGAACAGCTTCTTCCCCTCTGCCATCAGGTTTCTAAATGGACATTGAACCCAGGAACACTACATCACTTTTTTTATTACCTCTGTTTTTGCACTACATTTTTTAAATTTAACTATTTAATATACATATCCTGTATACTTGCTGTAATTCATCTATTCATTTATTTTTTCTCTCTCTATTACTATGCACTGCATCGTATAGCTGCCGTTAAGTTAATCAACTTCACGACACATGCCGGTGATATGAAACCTGATTCTGACTCTCAATGTTTCCCCTCTGCTATCACATTTGTGAATGGTTCGTGAACTCAGGAACGTACCTCACTATTCCTCTTTTGTGCTCTGTATTTATTTTATTTTACCGTAAATGCTAGTAACTTTTTTATATCTTACACTGTACTGCTGCTGCAGAACAACAAATTTCACATTATATGTCAGTGACGACAAACATGATTTTGATTCGGACTCCAATCGCAGGTGCCTTGAAGGAGGAGGGTGAGGATGGGGGGGAAATCAGTCAGCGCAGGACGAAGCACATGGGTGAAGAGTCAGCCAGTGGGCATCCTTGCTGGAACAGTCCCTATCCTCGGCGATAACAAACCTGATTCTGATTCAGGTTTGTCTGAGAATCACCACAGACATGCTCTGACCACGTATACGGTCGATTTACGGTAGTGTAGTGGTTAGCTTCACAGTATAGGTGGCCCAGGATCAATTCCCACCGCTGTTTGTAAGGAGTTTGTACGTTCTCCCCATGACCATGTGGGTTTCCTCCGGGTGCTCTGGTTTCCTCCCACGGTCCAAAGAAGTACTGGTCAGTAGGCTAATTGGTCATTGTAAGTTGTCCTGTGATTAGGCTAGGGTTAAATCGGGAGCTGTTGGGCTGCGAGGGACTGCCCATGCTTTATCTCAACAAATTAATAAATAAATAAAATTTGATGCCTTCGCATGGAACATCGAAGAGGCTCTTCAACAGATTTGTCGAGCATCTTTAAACAGGATCAGAACTTAGGACAAAGAGCTGCTACAGCACTAGAGACTGTCTTTATGGGGGGGGGGGCGATAACACACTGACCGCCCCACACCTCTACTCTTTCAGAGCACTAGAAACAGGCCATTCAACTCATCAGCCTAAATTACTTGCACTCAAGTTACTCTTGCCCAGCTTGCTGAACCCTTTTCCCTTTCCCAAGGTAAGTGCATAGTTCTAGAACGACAAACCTAGCAGCAAGTAAATCATTGCAAAAGAATCAATTTAACTTTCACTTTAGTCCGCAGCTCAATCGCCGAAACAAACTCTCACTACTTAACTTCGGTATTAGGTCACTCTCTGAAAGGTTAAGACTGAAGTTAAATAGGAACCACTTTCTTAAAGTCACAATCAAAGTAGAATTTATTGTCAAACTATGTATATGTCACCACATACTAACTTGAAGCATTTTTTGGAGGCATTAACAGGAAAATAAAGAAATGCAATAGAATTTAAGAGGGGTAATTGATAAGTTCGTGGCCTAAGGTAGAAGGAGTCAATTTTAGAAAACCTAGCACATTTGTTTTTCCTACATTTACACACTTAGTCCAGCGGTCCTGGAGCATATGGATCCCTTCTCTGTAGAAGTCGGCGTTTTGGACCTCCAGAAGTGGTCCACAGCAGGGGTGATTGATAAGTTCGTGGCCTAAGGTAGAAGGAGATGAGTTATTAACTTCAAACTTTCTGTATTATCACTCAAAGAGTTGAACCGCACATGCATGTAACGAGAGCTGTATAACTCATCTCTTTCTACCCTAGGCCACAAACTTATCAATCACCCCTGCCGTGGACCACCTGGAGGTCCAAGACGCTCTCGTTACGTGCATGTGCAGTTCAACTCTTTGAGTGATAATGCAGACAGTTTGAAGTTAATAACTCATCTCCTTCTCCCTTAGGCCACAAACTTATCAATCACCCCTGCCGTGGACCTCTTCTACCAAGAAGGGATCCGTATTCTCCACGACCGCTGGGCTAAATGTGTACATGTAGGAGGGGACTATGTTGAAAAATAAATGTGCTAGGTTTTCTAAAATGGACTCCTTCTACCTTAGGCCACGAACTTATCAATTACTCCTCGTACAAAAAAATCTATACATAAACAAGGATTAACAAAAAAAAGTGCAACTAAAAATAATACTGAGAGCATGAGTTGTCAATCCTTAAAGGTGAGTCCATAGTTTGTGGAAACAGCACAGAGTTGAGATGAGTGAAGTTATCCATGCTGGTGGGTAATGACTGTTCCTGAACCTAGTGGTGTGGGACCTGAGGCTCCTGTGCCTCCTTCCTGATGGTAGTAGTGAGAAGAGGGCATGGCCTGGATGGTGGGGGTCCCCAATGATGGATGCTACTTTCTTGTGGCAGTGCTGCTTGTAGATGCACTCAGTGGTGGGGAGGGCTTTGTCTGTGATGTAGTGGGCTGACTTCCCCCCACATTCTGTAAACCTTCCCATTCCTGGGCATTGGTATTTCCATACCAGGCTGTGATGCAACCAGTCAGGATACTCTCCATGGTCATCTTTAGAAGCTTGTCCAAGTTTCTGGTGACGTGCCAAATCAACACAAACTTCTACACCTTCTTTGTGATGGCACTTGGTCCCAGGACAGATTCTCTATTAACCCTTATCCCTGGTACAATTTCAGGAAGCTCCTGCACCTTGCTGTAATAAGGTGACTCAAGGAGCACGTTGTCCACATGTTGTAGTTGGGACAACTGGGAAGGCTTTTGTTCGATCCAGACCAGGAAGTACACCAATAAAAAGATCAACTGATGTCCACCTTTTCACTGTCCATAACTTACCCCAAGCACCAACTTTAGAGGGACGTGGATGCGTTACTAGATAAATGTTACCTTTGTGCTGCAAGATCTAAACTATCATTGCGTAGGCACTGAACGTGGAGACAAGAAAAAGGACCTGCATCTTAACTGAAGTCCATCCACGAGGCTGCGCAGTTATTGTGGGTTTGTGGAATTCTTTGGGAGTGAGTGACATTCGGATTGTAGATGTTGAACTTTGCCAGACTTTATCGGAGGCGTTTCCGTACGTCCAATGTAAATGTTATTGTTCGTAAAGTGCTTGACATAAAAATATATACCGCGTAAAACTTCTCAATCACAACGGTTTATGGTATTTACACTCTGGGATGGGCAGTACATAGAACTCCAAAGTACACTCACTGTGAGAAGCGATGACTATCAGGGAGGAAGATGAATTTCTTTAGCCAGAGGGTGAAGAATCTTGGGGATTCATTGCCACAGATGGCTGTGGAGGTCAAGTCATTAGGTATGTATAAAGCAGAGGCTGATGGGCTCTGATTAGTAAGGGCATCAAAGGTTATGGGAAGAAGGCAGGAGAATGGGGTTGAGAGAGATAATAAATCAGCCATGATGGAATGGCAGAGCAGACTCAATGGGCCAAAGGGCCTAATTCTGCTCCCAAGTCTTATAGTCATCGGGTCTTCCTGTGGCTTGTATGGTTTTGAATCTGAGTGGAGTTTCTGTCATTTTTCCTTTAAAATATACTTCTGGCACATTGAAGTGTGACATCTGGGGTGTGATGGATGTTGTCAAACCTTTCACATAAATAGATTAGTTTCCAGTTTACGAAAGTTTATAATAAACACTTAAACGGTAAACCAGAAAAAAAAAATCTGCATGTGTGTGATTTTTTTTAAACCTTTGGCTGACACCCCTGCATCGAAGATTTGCAGAGCAGCAACGTGTCAACAGGGATTCCAGAACAGGAACTTTACTCCTGAGTCACTGAGACATCTTATAACAGAAGCACGAGCTCCTTACTTCTGCCATGAATTTACGACCACTCGGCAGACGTAGGGTTAATGAATTTGGCCACATAATATTCCTGGATCTAATAGCAGAAGTTCAGGAACAAAAAAGAGAAACCAGGAACAGGTCCCCAAACAGTCCTTCCAGGTGAGGCGACACTTCACCTGTGAGTCTGTTGGGATCATCTACTGTATCAGGTGCTCCCGGTGTGGCCTCCTGTATATTAGTGAGACATGATGTAGATTGGGAGACCGCTTCGCTGAGCACCTACACTCTGTCCACTAGAAAAAGCAGGATCTACCAGTGGCCACCCATTTTAATTCTACTCCCCATTTCCATTCCGACACGTCAATCCATCGCCTCCTCTACTGTCGTGATGAGGCTTCATTCAGGTTGGAGGCTGAGTAGCCTCCAACCTGATGGCATGAACATTGATTTTGCAAACTTCCTGTCATACCCTCCCTCCCTTCACGATTCCCCATTCCCATTTCCTTCTCTCACCTTACCTGCCCATCGCCTCCCTCTGGTGCTCCTCCCCTTTCTTCCATAGCCTTCTGTCCTCTCCTATTAGATACCACCGCCCCTTCTCCAGCCCTGTATCTCTTTCACCAATCAACTTCCCAGCTCTTTACTTCACTCCTCTCCCTCTCCTGGTTTCACCTATCACCTACAATCGTGTATTTCTTCCTCCCTCCCCTCACCCCCCCCAACCTTCTTACTCTGACTTTTCATCTTTTTTCTCCTGTCCTGATGAAGGGTCTCAGCCTGAAACGTCGACTGTTAACCCTTTTCCGTAGACGCCACCTGGCTTGCTGAGTTCCTCCAGCATTCTGTGTGTGTTGGTTGAACAGAAACAGAAAGTGGTGGACACAGCCCGGTCCATCACAGGCAAAGCCCTCCCCAACACTGAGCACATTTACGTAGAGCGCTGCCACAAGAAAGCAGCATCCATCATCAAGGACCCCCTCCCGCTACCCCCCCAACCCCCATGTGGACTCATCTCTCTTCTCGCTACTAACATCAGACAGAAGGTACAGGCACCTCAGGTCCCACACCACTAGGTTCCTAAACCGCTGTGGATAACTTCACTCACCCCAATGCAGGACTAAATTCACAGCTTAGCGATTCTCCTTCAAGGGCTCTAGAACTGATGTTCTCAGTATCTCTTATTTACATCTGTGCTATTTATTTACTTAATGATAGCGATACAGTGTGGAATAGCCTCTTCCGGACCTTCAAGCTGCACCCACCAGCAATCTCCCGATTTAATCCTAGCCTAATCACGGGACAATTTACAATGACCAAGTAACCTACCAACCGGTACATCTTTGGACTGTGGGAGGAAAGCAGAGCACGCAGAAGAAACCCACGCAGTCACGGGGAGAACGTACAAACTCCTTACAGGCAGCAGCGGGAATTGAACCGGGGTCGAAGGAACTGTAAAATGTCGTGCTAACCACCATGCTACTGTGCTGCTTTTCTTTTGCACATTGGTTGTTTGTCAGTCTTTGTTGTTTAGTTTTTTTTTATAAATTCTATTGCATTTCTTTATTTTCCAATAAATGCCTGTAAGAAAATGAATCTCAAGGTAGTGCAAGCTAACATTAACCTACTTTGATAATAAAATTCACTTTGAACTTTGAAGTTCTGCGGAGCCTTGTTCATCCTATCCCTGATCTTTGTTCAAGCATCTGCAATCCAAATCATCTGCTATGTGTATCTAAGGCATATTCTAACAAACAAGCTAACAAATTCCTTATTCGAAACACAAGATGCTGGCAGAACTCAACAGGTCAGACAAATTCTGCAGATAGAATTGAACAATCGATGTTTCGGGCCAACTAGGCTTTCATCTGGGCTTCATGAGTCCCGATGAAGGGTCTCAGACCAAAGCATTTACTGTTGATTCCCCTTCATAGACGTTGCCTGACTTGCTGAGTTCCTCCACCAACCTGCATGTGTTTATCTGCCTCTGTCCTGAATATCCCAGTGACTGACTCTTGGGTAGAGAGTTCCAAAGCTGTACCGTCCACTGGGTGAAGGAATTTCTCATCTCTGCCCTGAAAGGCTGACCTCAGGTTTTGAGACCATGACTCTGGGTTTCTGACAGTCGGTCAGAAGGAACTCCCCAACTCTCCTGCGTCAAACTCTCTCAAAGTAAACAGCAGTGTGTGGAATTCCGACAGGCACCCCGCACTGCCTTCAACGCCACTCACAACACAGCACTGTCAAATGACACAGTACTACCATAAAATTGTGTTCAGTCATCATGAACATAACAAAACCACAGAGAAATATTTGGCGATGCATTTTTGTTCAGACTTGTAAGCTTACTAAGTTACACACGAGGAGCATTTGATGGCCCTGGGCCTATACTCACTGGAGTTTAGAAGACTGAAGGGGTTTCTCATTGAGATCTACCAAATATTGAAAGGCCTAGATTGAATGGATGAGGAGAAGACGCTTTTAATAGAGTGAGGTGCGAGGACCAGAGGACACAGCCTCAGAATAGAGGAATGTCCCTTTAGAACACAGGTGAGCAGGAATTTCTTTTGGCAGAGTACGGTGAATCTGTGTAATTCAAAGCCACAGATGGCTGCGGAGGCCAAATCATAGGATATACAGTATTTAAAGCGGAGGTTGAAGGGTTTTGTTGAGTAAGGGCATCAAATGTTACCGACAGAAGGCAAAAGAATGGGGTTGAGAGGGATAATAAATCAGCCATGATGGAATGGCAGAGCAGATTCGATGGGCAGAATGGCCTAATTGTGCTCCAATGTTTTATAATCTAAAGGTTTTACAATCAGGTACTCGTGTCCAGGAATAAGGGATAAGACAACCCAAACGCCCTCCAAGAGGACCACAACCTTGTCGCAGGATGCGGAGGGTTGTGTGCCTTAATGACTCGGAGAGCTATGTTGGCTAGAGACAGAGCTTTCTGTTCTGGCTCTTGGTAGGGTCACCCATGCCAAATAGGTCAAAAAGTAGAGGCCAGAGTGGTCCACCAGGTTCGGTGGGAAGGGGAAGGGTTTCAGTTCAGGGGTAATAACCCCGTCTGGTTAAAAAACCTGTTTCAGAAACAGCAATGAAGAATTCTCCTATAACTGTGTGGGACGGTATGGACAGAGGAAAATGGGGGACCTTCATTACTGCCCTAAACGCCAGCGGCGTAATGGGCAGGAAGAACCCAAGCACGGTAGAACAATTCCGCTTTTAGAATTATAGAGTCATATCACAGAGTAACAGGCCCTTCAGACCACTGGCTCCCTGCTGATCATTAAACATTTACATAAATCCCATTTTATTTTCTTATCAATGCCCCCATTTCCCACTAGCCCCAAGACATGGGAGACAAGTTACAGTGGCCTGTGAACCCGCCAGTGTGCATGTCTTTGGATTGTGGGAGGAGAACTATATGGTCACAAGGAGAACCTGCAAACTCCACATAGTAAGCACTGGAGGTCAAGATCAGGCCTGGCTTACTGGAGCGGTGTAGCAGCTACACTAAGACCTAAGAGCAGAGTTAGACTATTCGGCCCACTGAGCCTGCTCCGCCATTCCATCATGACCTTAAATACTCACCCGCACGGTCTCCTGTCATTGATGGATATGACGGACAACCAACCGGAGGGCAGAACCGAGAAGGGGAAAGGATGGAAACCCCTGATATAGACAGATTCTAGATGCCTGGAGTGTGCTGCCAGGGGAGCTGGTGGAAGCAGATATGGCAGCCATGTTTAAGGGAGATTTAGCCAATCACATGAACCGGCAGGGGATGGAGGAATGCACAGCTAGATGGGATTAGTTAAGATTGGCGTCATTGCCAGCACAGACAATCTGGGCCGAATGGACTGTTCCTGTGCTGTACCTTCTGATTCATCCATCAACCACATGGACATGGCGATCACTGGACCGTCTCAGATGCTGCAATGTTCTTAGAGGTTCTTAGTCACCAGATATACCCTTGCTCCAGTTAACACCCCTGCTACCTGCTAAGCTCCAGACAGCTTTACCTCCTAACTAGACCAAGTCTCCTCGGCTTCTGAGATCATTCAGTGCCAGACATTTCACAACTAGTACCAACAAGTTACATGCACATATTTATCTGGCTGCCTTTATTTATTTCATTCAGTCGATCTATTTATTTAGCAGAAAAAAAATCTGTTGATGTCACTTCCCCTGCACTGTATCTAAAATGGACCCAATTTGAATAATCTCAGGTCGTTATCTGGTCACAAAATAATCTGGTGCTGATGAAGGGTCTCAGTCCCAATGGCTGTTTATTCCCCTCCACTGAAACCCTTCCATAGGCCACAAGAAAGCAGCATCCATCGTCACAGATCCTGCCACCTAGGCCATTGGGAAGGAAGAACAGGAGCTTTGTGTCTCCCACACCACCAGGTTCAGGAGCAATTATTACCCTTCAACCATCAGGCTCCTGACCAGTGCAGATAACTTCACTCATGTCAACACTGAACTGATTCCACAACCTATTGACCTACTTTCAAAGACTCTACAACTCATGTTCTCAGTATTATTTATTTGTTACGCTGCCTGACTTGCTGAGTTCCTCCAGTATTTTGGGCGTGTTGCTCAAGATCTCCAACATCCGCAGCCCCTTCTGCTTCTGGCCATTCCTGGCAGGGTCATGCTATTACGAAAGAGCAGAGACTGCTTTCCAGTGACTCAGTGTTCAGGTATTGGAACAGGAGGATAAGATGCAACAGGTTCCAAATCAAGGCAGCTCTGAGCTCAGGCTGCCGTCAACAGAAGTCTTAATGCACTGCAAAGAGTTGTCTTGGTCCCAAGAGTCTTTAGAGAGCAAGAGTGACATTAGGCACAAGTCCAGAGTTCGCAGTTTGTGGTTAATCCCAAAGATGAGTTGTTTCTCATTTTACCAAGGTGGTGTGGTCCTGGAATATAATTATTCTACACAATTTTTAATGCAAAAAACCTTGGCTGAGTAGATCATGGGAGATTTGGTACCAATTCCCACTTTATGGAGAAAGACGGTGTCCATCATTAAGGACCCCCACCACCCAGGACATGCTCTCTTCTCATTGCTACCATCAGGGAGGAGGTACAGGAGCCTGAAGGCACACACCCAATGATTCATGAACAGCTTCTTCCCCTCTGCCATCTGATTTCTGAATGGACATTCAACCCATGAACACTACCTCACTACTTTTTTTATTTACTATTTTTTGCACCAGTTATTTAATGCAACTAATGTATACTGCAGTAAGTGTATACATGTATATACTTACTGTCATTCAGTTTTTTCCCTATTATTATGTATTGCATTGTACTGCTGCCACAAAGTTAACAAATTTCACGACATATGCTGGTGATACTAAACCTGATTGTGATTTTGAAAAGGAGAACAGCAGCAGGTCATTTGACCCTTCAGGTAGCCAGTACTGCCACTTCAGTGGCACAGTAGCGTAACCCTTTGCAGTGCCAGTGACCTAGGTTCGATTCCTGCCGCTGTCTGCCAAGATTTGATACATTCTCTCCATGACCGCATGGGTTTCCTCCGGTTGCTCTGGTTTCCTCCCACAGTCCAAAGACGTGCAATTCGTGAGGATTAGTAAACTGTGGGCATCGCTACGTTGGTGCCAGAAGGAGGAAGACACCTGCAGGTACAATCCTTGGACTATGTTGGTCAATGATGCAACGGATATATTTCATTGTATGTTTTGACGTCCGTAAAGCTTATCTTTATCTTTAGATGCGCCACTGACTTAATGATAGGAAGTACTAAGAAGATTGCTGATAAAACGACCACAGAACTGCCCTTCAGCTCAACTTGAACATGCCAGCCAAGATAGCGACCTGAGCCAGTCCCATTTGCCTGCATTTGACCCATATCTTCCTGAATCGTTTACATCCATGTTCCTGTCTTTTAAACATTCCTCAGATTTCTTCTTCTCCAGCCCTCCTGCCTGGCTTTATCTGTCACCTTCCAGCCAGCCACCTTCCGCTTCCCCACCCCCAAACTTTTTACTATGGCATCTTCCCTCTTCCACCCCAGCCCTGATGAAGGACTCTGCCCAAAATGTCTACCCTTTACTCTTTTCCTAATTGATGCTAACTGACCCACTGAGTTCCTCCAGCATTTTCTGTGTATTGCCTTTAAACATTGCTCTTGCACCCCACACCCTCTACAGCTTCCTCTGGCAGACCAGTCCATACATTCACCACCCTCTCTGTGGAAAGAGCTTCTCCTTAGATCCCCTTTAAATCTTTCCCCTCGCATCTTAAGCCTATGTCGCTGGGAAAATGTGTCTGGCTGTCCACTCTATGCGTTTCATAATTTTAGTATCTTTGTGAGGTCACCCCTCAGACTCTTAGGCTCCAGGGAAAAAAATTGTCAGCCTATCCAGCTTCTCCTCCTGACTCGAGCCCTCCAATCCCAGTAAACATCCTCATGAACCTCTTCCAAGTTTTCCATAAATTAACTGAAGTACAGCTCTGCAATTTTTAATTTCAAAATATCAATTTTTTATACCTCTTTCAATGAACTCAAGAGATTCTGCAAATGCAGAAAATCCAGAGTAACACACACACACACAAAATGCTGGAGGAGCTCAGCAGGTCTGTCGGCATCTCTGGAGAGGAATAAAGAGTCGATGTTTCGGCTCGGGACTCTTCATCAGGATTGGAAAGGGAGGGGGAAGAGGCTGGAAAAGAAGGTGGGGGGAGGGAAAGGAGGACAAGATGGCAGGTGATAAATGGAGCCGAGTGAGGGGGAAGGTAGGTGGGTGGGGGGGGGGATGAAGTAATAAACTGGGAAGTGATAGGTGGAAAAGGTAAAGGGCTGAAGAAGAAGGAATCTGATAGGAGAGGAGAGTGAACCATGGGAGAAAGGGACACTATGGTGAGGTGATGGGCAGCTGAGGAGAAGAGGAGGATGAGCGGGTAACCAGGATGGGGAACGTGAGAGGGGAGGAATTACTGGACGTTGGAGAAATCGAAGTGCACGACATCAGGTTGGAGGCTACCCAAATGGAATACCAGGTGCTGCTCCTTCAACCTGACTGGCCTTGTTGTAATGGATACTGCACTTTCCTCCAGTAATATTGTCATCGGATGTACACAGATTGCCTCAATATCTTGCCAACTTAAAAGGGCTCATTCTCATTGGGGTCTGTGAATAATTCTTTTACTATTTACCATTACAGCACCTAAGCTGTAAATGCTAGCAGGAAAAGCCGCTGCTGTACAAACAGTGCGGAAACGCTCAAAACCGACTCCCAGCGTTTTCTGTCGTGGAAACGTGACCATGTCACTTTAAAGGGAAGTTCCTCTACTTCCTCAGGAGGCTGATGGTACTCCCAACTTTTATCGGAAGTGCCCTATCTGGATGCACAATGGCTTGGTTTGGCAACTGCTCTGCCCGTGACCGTAAGGAACTGCAGAGAATTGCAGGCACAGCTTCCACGTTACTTGAACCCGCTCCCTTCCATGGGCTCCGTCTACATTTCGGGCTGCCCCAGTAAAGCAGTCAGCATAATTAAAAGCACTGTCCACCACAGACATTCTCTCTTCTCCCCTCTGCCATCAGGCAGAAGATACAGAAGCCTGAAAGCACCTATCACCAGGCTCAAGGACAGCTTCTACCCCCGTTATCAGCCTCCTGCATGGCAAGATGGACTCGTGACCTCACAATCTACCTCATTATGATCTTGTACTTTTATCACCGCACTTTCTCCGTAGCTGTCACACTTTATTCTGCATTCGGTTATTGTTTTACCTTGTTCTACCTCAATGCTCTGTGTAATGATCTGATCTGTATGAACAGTATGCAAGACCAGCTTTTCACTGAATCTAGGTACATGCAACCATAATAAACCAGCAGTAGCAGTGTAATCACTTACGTTTAATGCAATGTTCTCCTCAGGGGTCGTCTATTGGTGGTCCGCAAGTGGCCGTAGGGGTTGTCTATTGGTGGGTCATCAGGTGACTGTAGGGGTTGTCTATTGGTGGTCCTCAGGTGACGGTAGGGATGTCTATTGATGGGTCCTCAGGTGGCCATAGGGTTTGTCTATTGGTAGGTCCCCAGGTGACCGTAGGGGTTGTCTATTGGTGGCCCTCAGGTGGCCGTAGGGGTTGTCTATTGGTGGGTCCTCAGGTGACCGTAGGGTTTGTCTATTGGTAGGTCCCCAGGTGACCGTAGGGGTTGTCTATTGGTGGGTCATCAGGTGACTGTAGGGGTTGTCTATTGGTGGTCCTCAGGTGGCCATAGGGTTTGTCTATTGGTAGGTCCCCAGGTGACCGTAGGGATTGTCTATTGGTGGCCCTCAGGTGGCCGTAGGGGTTGTCTATTGGTGGCCCTCAGGTGGCCGTAGGGGTTGTCTATTGCTGGCCCTCAGGTGACTGTAGGGGTTGTCTATTGGTGGTCCTCAGGTGTCTGTAGGGGTTGTCTATTGGTGGGTCATCAGATGTCTGTAGGGGTTGTCTATTGGTGGCCCTCAGGTGGCTGTAGGGGTTGTCTATTGGTAGGTCCCCAGGTGACCGTAGGGGTTGTCTATTGGTGGCCCTCAGGTGTCTGTAGGGGTTGTCTATTGGTGGGTCCTCAGGTGGCCGTAGGGGTTGTCTATTGCTGGCCCTCAGGTGACTGTAGGGGTTGTCTATTGGTGGTCCTCAGGTGTCTGTAGGGGTTGTCTATTGGTGGGTCATCAGATGTCTGTAGGGGTTGTCTATTGGTGGCCCTCAGGTGGCTGTAGGGGTTGTCTATTGGTAGGTCCCCAGGTGACCGTAGGGGTTGTCTATTGGTGGCCCTCAGGTGTCTGTAGGGGTTGTCTATTGGTGGCCCTCAGGTGGCCGTAGGGGTTGTCTATTGGTGGCCCTCAGGTGGCCGTAGGGGTTGTCTATTGGTGGCCCTCAGGTGGCCGTAGGGGTTGTCTATTGGTGGCCCTCAGGTGGCCGTAGGGGTTGTCTATTGGTGGCCCTCAGGTGGCCGTAGGGGTTGTCTATTGGTAGGTCTGGGCTCCGGGCTCCACGACATTTCCTCTTCTCTGTGCTGATCTGAGGCTAAGGCTGTACACCTGCTCTGGGCTTCATGTCTGAGGACTCACTTTCGTTCTAGATGCTATTTGCGTACTTTTATTGCGTGTAGGATTTGTTTCTCTCTCTCTCTCTCTCTCCCCACATTGGGTGTTTTTTTAATAGGTTCTACTGGGTTTGTTTTGTGACTGCCTGTAAGGAGATGAATCTCAAGGTTACACATATTTCGATAGTAAATATACTTTGAACTGTGCTCCGTGGTGGGGTCTTTTGGCTGCTCAGTCTCTCCTTTCACAGCCAATACCAGGACGTGTAGTGCACACAAATGTAAGAGAACCTTTAAGAACTGTTGTTTGACTGAGATACATTGAGGTACCAGACAGCGTGACTTAGCTGAGAGTTATTGTGCTCGTGAAGGATGTTCTGCTGATCGCTCTAACTCTGTTTATTTGCTTATGCAAGCAACAAGACAAACACTACAATGGCATTGAGTAAAGGATGCTGTTGATGGAGTGAGCTCGTGATCAGGTGCACCGAAAACAGAGAACATCACCCAGCCAGAGAGCTTTGAGTGGGTTCAGACGGTCGGTCGGTGTATGAAAGAAAAGGCCATGCTCTCTTCTCACTGCTGCCATCAGGAAAGAGGCACAGGAGCCTCAGGCCCCACAGCCAGATTCAGGAACAGTTTTTACCCTTCAACCATCAGGATCCTGAACCAGTGTGGCCATCTTCACTCACCTCAACTCTGAACTAACTCCACAACCCACAGACTCACTTTCAAGGATTCTGTGGCTCATTTTCTCTCCATGTATATATTTATTTAATAGCATTTTCACCTTTCTTTGAGTTCTGCTCATTGGTTGTTTGCCCATCTTTGCTTGTGAGCAGTTTCTCATTGTACTTCTTTGTATTACTGTGAATGCCCACAAGAAAATGAACTTCAGCATTGTATATGGTGACACATACGTACTTTAAAATGAGTGGACTGTTCCTGAGGTTAACGGTAACAGTGAGGTCGCAGAGCAGAGACGCAGTGAAACGCAAGAAGCGGAAGGCAACATCGTTGCTGTAGTTTGGCTGGGGGCATTTGAGAAGATGGACCACTGGTTCCATGAATTACAAGCCAGGTCTCATCCGAGTGAAAACCTTGAAGGAAGATTTCATTGCATCAGCTTCCAAAATTTTCCCAAACGACAAGCAATACCGAGTGACCGGGAGGTGGAGAAAACCCAGAGACCAGCATTATTGAAACCATTCTTGAGAGCCACCTGTCAGCAGCGATGGAAAACACACACAAAATGTTGGAGGAACTCAGCAGGCCAGGCAGCATCTATGATAAGGAATTAAGCTGCTGATGTTTCGGGCCGAGCCCCTTCATCCTGATGAAGTGACATTCAATTCTGATGAAGGGTCTCGGCCCGAAATGTCGACTGCTTATTCCTCTTCATAGATGCTGCCTGACTTACCAAGTCCCTCCAACATTTTGTGTGTGTCACTCAGTATATGACGACACATGCATAGTTTGATAAGAAATTTAATTCTGATTTCGTGTGGAGTGAACTCTGGAACTCTTTCATAGAGAGGCGTACAAGACTGGATTAGGATCTTCAGAACTTAATTTTTCAAATTTAAAAAAAAACTGTATTTTATCCTCTCTTGCACCTCCAAAAGAGACACTTGTCAATCGGCTCTTCCTGCTGCCAGTGTTTCATCACTGCCAGATCAGATGGTTCCAAGGAAGGGTATAGTAACGCTAATCTCCAAGGTCAAGTTGACCGGAAGCTCTGGATGCACGCGAGAGAAGGTGGAAGTTAAAAAGACAAGGGTGGCGTGTATAACCCTTTATAGCTGGTGAAGAGTGCCTGGTCAGAACACTGGCGTCATCCGCGGGGACTGGGATATGGATAGATGAGCCCAAGTCACCCTAATTACCCCTGTGTGAACAATTAATCAACTAACTCATTGGGATGTAGGAGGAGACCAGAGCACCCGGAGGAAACTCATGCAGCCACAGGAAGAATGTACATTCCCAGTGTTATGGTGAACCAATGCCTATTGGTCATCTGACAACCAATCACAGACTGACTTCCACTGATTGGTTGTTATTACTGACAACGTCTTGAATGTCCTGGAGTAAACTGTTTAAATAGTCAAGCTTTGGATAAACTGCTGCATTTCGTAGCTGCATGGTTTTATTGAATAAAGGGTTTATTTTGTGTTCCAGCATTGTTCAGTAGTTACAGGCAAGCAAACACAACAGCCAGCATTTTCACTTTCTCTCTTACGTTCTGAGCATCCACAGAATTTTGCTTTCGTATACTCATTGCTACGTTTCCGCTTAATTGAGTTTGCCCTCAGTAACATTTCTCTTCTAACACTTTGACCATATGTTTCTGGTTAGGCCCAATTTTTGCTTTTAATTTGCAAACTGCTTTATTATTCTGCCTTATTGCAAGAGTTGCTCTTGGCTACTTTACTTAGGGGAGTCTTTTTTTTCCTTCAATGTTGTTTTAATTTCTCTTGTGACCACAACAAAACAACGGGTCATGTTGAAAAGAAAACATGTATAACCCTTTATAGCTGGTGTAGAGTTCCAGGCAATATTTTCACTATAGATGCTGAATTAGCATATCTGTGCATACTAATGGGTTAGAAAACCGTGTACAGAACTGGATCAGTATCGTTGCAACAAAATTTCTCTTGTGGAACAGGATTGGATCAATAAAACACTTGGAAATTTTAAAATAGCATGTGGAAGTAAAACAACATTTGATTGAAAATTCGGATGCTATTTTTAGAGAATTATAGAGGATGCAGAACTTACAAAAGGTCCTTGACCTGAAATCCTAATTCTATTTCATCTTGTACGGATGCTGTCTGACATGCTGAGTACTTCCACAACTTTTCAGTTACTATTTTACATCTGCAGTTTTTCTCTGATTTTCAATTGCTATTTTCATATCTCTCACTAGAAAATAATCCTTCTTAAGACAGTTTCCATCTCATTTCCCTCCTTAATTGAGTAATATTTACTGTCTTTTTTTAATTCCCCTTTAGCTGCTCAAAAGATACAGTGGGTTCCAGTCAATTGGGACACACTGGGGCCAGTATATTTTGGCCCAATTAAGTGGATGTCCCAATCGGTCGAGGTTCTGGCAGTTAAAAAGGTATGAAAAAGATAAACTACCCTTTGACTGAGTACCAAATTATGTATTTAGATGAAATACGTAATAAATTAGAACACTACCGAAACTATCAGAGTACTATATCTAATTAGCCAATCATGTGGCAGCAACTCAATGCACAAAAAGCATGCAGACATGGTCAAGAGGTTCAGTTGTTGTTCAGACCAAATATCAGAATGGCGAAGAAATGAGACCCAAGTGACTTTGACCATGGAATGATCATTGGTGCCAGACGGGGTGGTTTGAGTATCTCAGAAATTGCTGACCCCCTTGGAATTTCATGCACAATAGTCTTTAGAGTTTACAGAGAATGGTGTGAAAAACAAAAAAAAAATCCAGGGAGAGGCAGTCTTGTGGGTGAAAATGCCTTGTTAATAAGAAGGGTTAGAAGAGAATGACCAGACTGGTTCAAGCTCACAGGAAGGCGGCAGTAACTCAGATAACCACACGTTATAACAGAGGTGTGCAGAAGAGTGTCTCTGAATGCACAACACATCGAATCTTGAAGTAGATGGGCTACCGCAGCAGAAGACCACAAACGTACACTCAGTGGCCACTTTATTAGGTACAGGAGCTACCCAATAAAGCGGCCACTGAGTGTAGATGTAATTCTACTACTCTCAAACTAAGCAAATACAGAAAGATATTCTGATGTGTGTTAAGTATAAATAGGTTACTTATGCTCCATTGAAGCTTTAATGCATCATGATCAATGTGCCAATATGTTTTTGATATTAGAGTGTAGAAAATCACTTGGCACGAATTTCATTGTGTACAACAATGACTTGTATACGTTCCAACCCATTATCTAGTTTCCCTGACCGATCCACTATCACTAAATTGTCAGTCTATCTGACATTTAGTACGTGGGCTACAAATTCCCCCATCTAGATACTGGAAGACGAGAGGGATTAACTTTATTTGTCACATGTATTTCACAACATACAGTGAAATATGTTGCAACACGCACACAAAACTGCTGGAGGAACTCAGCAGGTCAGGCAGCATCTATGGAAGTCAAAAAATAGTCGACATTTCAAACCGAGACCCTTCTTCAGGTCTGGAACGATAGGGGGAAGGCGCCATAGTTAAAGGGTGGGGGGAGGGGAAGGAGGCTAGCTAGACGGTGATTGGTGAAGCCAGGTGGGTGGGAGAAGAGAGTGAACTATGGAAGAAAAGGAGGAAGGAGGGGATACAAGGTGGGGGGGGTGGTAGGTAGGTGAGAAGAAGAGTTAAGAGGCCGGAGTAGGGAATAGAAGAAGAGGGAAGGGGAAGGAATGGAGAATGGTGAAGGAGAGGAGAAGGGTGAGGGTTTAATTACCGTAAGGTGGAGAAATCTGTTTTTTGGTGTCAACAACTAACACCGTCCGAGGAACTGCCGGGGCCAGCCTACAAGTGTCGCCAAGCTCCCGGCGCCAATGTAGCATGCTCGCAAATCAGTAACCCGAATCCGTATGCCTTTAGAACGTGGGAGGAAACCCATGTGGTCACGGGGAGAAGAAACTCACAGCAACGGGAACTGAACATTGGCCAGTGATCACTGACAGTGGAAAGTGATGTGCTAACTGTCGTGCTACCAGGCTACTAAATCTACGGTCTTCCCTTCCTGACACAAATTTTGTTTCCCAGCCACCTACATCACCTCCTCTCTGTCCAGGACTGAACTGAATTGTAGTGAGAGAGAGGGGTCTGAGATACCTAAGCGTTGGGATGGACTGTAGTTTTTGATGGACTATAGATCACGGTCTTTCTGGGCCCTTTGCTATGGCTTGCGTGGTGGGTGGGGGGGGGGTGGAGGGTCAATGCCTTTGCTGTTGCTTGTCTGTAGGAGAGGGGAGGGAGGCTTTGGGGTTCTGATGTTTCTGTCATTCATTCTTGAGGTTTTCTCCTGTCTCGTAGATGTCTGAGAAGAGTAAGAATTTCGAGTTGTATATTGTATACATTCTCTGATATTAAATTGAACGATTTTGAAACATTTGATGTTGGAACTTGACCTGAGATGCTAATTTACACCTTTTTGGCTTCCACAGATGCTGCCTGACCCACCGAGTTCTTCCACCGAATTGTTTCTTTCCTTGTGAAAGAGATGGGCTGACTGCAATACAGGTTCACTGAGAAATTGAGTCATCTTAAAATTAAAAGTTAAAAGTGTTTTAGTGCAGAGGATGTGAAACATTTTCCCACTTAGAATACTCAATGTCACAGCCAAACGTACAACTGATTAGAATGTTTAGCTGCAGACATCAGGAAAGCTGAAGGTTGAAAGGATGTTGGGTGGACAGAAATTGTGAGGGAGTTCCTTTTCAAGAGCGCTTGGTGTCTCTTCTAATTAGTTAGAAGAGAAAATCACCCACTAATGAGACCTTTCCGCAAAACAAGGAAATAAAGCAAAGGCTGAGGCGAAAACGGAACCACTTTAGTCAACAATATAAACAAAAGCAATGGAAAAAAAACGAAGCCTAGTCCAAACACAGGCTCCCAGAAACCGGCTCTCTTTCTTTTTATGTGTTTAATCGCACTCCAATCAGCACATTGAAAAAAAAACTCAGCTTCAAAAGCCTGGACTGAACTGCAAACAGGAGCTGGCTGTTGCTTCTTCCTTTGTGCTGTTTGCAGCACAGACAGAACACGCAAGACATTGGAGACATAATATTAACATAGAACATAGAACAATACAGGCCCTTCAGCCCACAATGTTGTGCTGACCTCTTAACCTACTCCAAGATCAATCTAACCCTTCCCTCCTACATAGCCCAAACAAGAGAAAATCTGCAGGTCCAAGTGTCTATGGAAAAGGGTACTGTCGACATTTCGGGCCGAGACTCTTTGGCAGGTTTGTCGACTGCACCCTTTTCCGTGGATGCTGCCTGGCCTGCTGAGTTCCTCCAGTATTTTGTGTGTTGCTCCTCCACAGCCTTCCATTGTTCTTTCATCCATCTGCCTATCCAAGAGTGTCCTGAATGTCCATAATGTATTGTACGATATAGTCTGAAACCTACGCCTAAGACTTTTACACGGTACTGTATGTTATGTCATGAGAGTGTGGAACAAGCTGCCAATGCAAGCAGTGCATGCGAGCTTGATTTCAACATTTAAGACGTTTTCATAGGTACGTGGATGGTAGGAGCATGGAACGCTACAGTCCCGGTGCAGGTCAATGGCAGTTTAAATGGTATAGCACAGACCAGATGGGCAGAAGGACCTGCTTCTGTGCTGAATTCCTGTCCAATTACCAAGTAACATTTAATACTCCTGAGCTAATACAAAGCTAAGTACCCTTATTTCTGTTTCCCAATCACCTTCCTATTTTAACCAATATACAGCACTGTGCAAAAGTCTTGGGCACCTTAGCTATATACATGCGCCTAAGACTTTTACACAATTTAAAATTATGGTGGGCAAAAAAGATAATGAAGCCAGTTAACTTCATACTTGAGAGTGGAACAGAGCAGGCAGCTCCTGATAAAGGACACAAACATGACCAGCAGGTGTAACTTATAGAGAACATAGAACATTGAAATCTACAGCACATTATAACCATATAACAATTACAGCACAGAAACAGGCCATCTCAGCCCTTCTAGTCCGTGCCGAACTCTTACTCTCACCTAGTCCCACCGACCTGCACTCAGCCCATAACCTTCCATTCCCTTCCTGTCCATGTATCTATCCAATTTAACTTTAAACGACAACATCGAACCTGCCTCAACCACTTCTGCTGGGAGCTCGTTCTACTTGCTGAGTAAAGAAGTTCCCCCTCATGTTACCCCTAAACTTTTGCCCTTTAACTCTCAACTCATGTCCTCTTGTTTGAATCTCCCCCATTCTCAATGGAAAAAGCCTACCCACATCAACTCTATCAATCCCCCTCATAATTTTAAACACCTCTATCAAGTCCCCCCTCAACCTTCTACGCCCCAAAGAATAAAGACCGAACTTGTTCAACCTAGATGCTGCCTGGCCTGCTGAGTTTACAGGCCCTTCGGCCCACAATGTTGTGCTGACCATGTAACCTACTCTAGAAACAGCCTAGAATTTCCCTACCGCAAAGCTTTCTATTTTTCTACCTTTTAACCAGACTGGAGAGACAAGAAATAGGGCACTTTTCAAATTAAAAACACATTACTTTTTATTGCTAAACCTGTTTTTCCACTAATCTATTAAATATAGTTTTGTAAACGAACATCAGCAATCAATTGCCTAGCAACTGAACCACGCAACATAATAGGGATTTTCACTGAACCATACCTATTCAAGAATTTAAACAAAAATTAGTCTGTGCTCCTTTCTTGTCATTCCTGATCTCGGGCTGTGCTTCACCATTCCCGTAAAATGTGCTGAATCTCTGATTGTGCTTTTTCTCCCATTCAGAAGAATAAGATCTTTCTTTGAAGTAGCGCTGTCATTGGCCCCAAACCAGGCTCTCATGAACCATAATATTTTGGAGCAGAATTAGGCCATTCAGCCCATTGGCTCTGCTTCTCCATTCCATTATGACTGGCTTTTTCAAACCCATTTCCCTATAACCCTTAACCCCTTACCAATCAAGAATCTATCAACTCTGTGCCTTCAACGCACCAAAGGATTCAAAGTACATCTATTATCAAAGAATGTGTAAATTATACAACCTTGAGATTCATCTGCCTACAGGCAGAAGCAAGGAACCTGAAGGAACCCGATTTAAAAAAAAACACCCAATGCGCAGAGGAAGAGAGGAAAAAAAACACAACTCATGCAAACAGTAGAAGCGAGCAACAGCATTCTGAACCAAATTCAATCTGTAGACCTGGAGCCCGGGGAGACAGGAGTAGGCCCCGAGCCTCGGTCTCAGTTCATCACACAATGGGGCACATCGCCGAGGAGCTCGAAGTGCACCGCAGCCAAAGCAGCCTCACAGCCTCAGCACCGCGGAGAGAGGAGTAAACCCTGAGGAAGAGTCATCTTAAACCCAATGACTTGGCCTCCACCGGTCTCTGTGGCAATGAATTCCACAGATTCATCACCCACTTTGTTGAAAAAAATTCCTCCTCATCTCAGTTTTAAAGGGACATCCCTTTATTCTGAGGCTGTGCCCTCAGATACCAGACTCTGAAGCATCCACTCTATCCAGGCAGAGTTTAATAGGTTCTTGACTGGTAAGGGGACTAAAGGTCACAGGGAGAAGTTGGGAGAATGGGACTGAAAAACAAATCGGCCATGATTGAAAGGTGCAGCAGACTCAATAGGCCAAATGGTCCCGTACTGGGATGTAATATTAAATTTGTACAAGGCATTGGTGAGGCCAAATTTGGAGTATTGTGCACAGTTCTGGTCACCGAATTATAGGAAAGATGTCAACAAAATAGACAGAGTACAGAGGAGATTTAATAGAATGTTACCTGGGTTTCAGCACCTAAGTTACAGAGAAAGATTGAACAAGTTAGGCCTTTATTCTTTGGAGCGTAGAAGGTTGAGGGGGGACTTGATAGAGGTATCTAAAATTATGAGAGGGATAGATAGAGTTGACGTGGATAGGCTTTTTCCATTGAGAGTAGGGGAGATTCAAACAAGAGGACATGAGAGTTAAGGGGCAAAAGTTTAGGGGTAACACGAGGGGGAACTTCTTTACTCAGCGAGCGGTAGCTGTGTGGAACGAGCTTCCAGTAGAAGTGGTAGAGGCAGGTTCGATTTTGTCATTTAAAAAAAAATTGGATAGGTATATGCACAGGAAAAGAGTGGAGGGTTATGGGCTGAGTGCAGGTCGGTGGGACTAGGTGAGAGTAAGCATTCGGCACGGACTAGAAGGGCCGAGATGGCCTGTTTCCGTGCTGTAATTGTTATATGGTTATATGTCTTTTGGCCTTAATTGTAAATCTCAGATTGATAGATTTTTGAAACACAACACAAAACATCTGAAATGCACCTTGGATCAGGCAGTATCTGCGGAGTGAGGAACAAAGTTAACGGTTCTTAGATCTTGTATTAGACCAGGGGTTCCCAACCAGGACCCCTTAGTTAATGGTAGGAGTCCATGGCATAAAAAGGTTGGGAACCCCCGCTTCAGAACATTTCTGATGAAGGGTCATCAGTCTGAAATGTTAACTGCGTCTCACTCTCGACAAATTATAGAGTCGCACAGCATGAAATTTGGGATGGCCTGTCAGCCTAACTCGCTCGTGCAGACAGCGTTGTCTGGTAAGCAAGTCCCACCTAACCGCATTTGGCCCATAGACCTCTAACCACCGCATATTCGAAGATTCAAAGTACATTTATTATCGAAGTATGTATACTGAGTATAACTCCGAGATTTGTCCTCCAGCGGAGAGCCACAAAACAAAAAAAACAGCATGGAACCCATTCAAAAAACCATCAAACACTCTATGCGTGGAAAAAAACAAACTGCACAAACAGCAAAAAGCAACCGAAAAACACACAGAATATCAAACGTCAAGCTAGTAGTATCCAATTTACTTCAGTTCAGCGCCACGCCGCTAGCCAACGAAACCGCAGGGCCATTCTTCACCAAAGCCCCGACCAAAACCAGCAAAAGATAAAGGAATAACCAGAATCCAGGAACACATGCACCATGAACCTCAACGTCCCCCAAAACGAGTCCACAGCCTCGCCGATCAATCCCGGTAACATGGATCCCAAGGTAACTGCACTTTCATCCGACAGTAGTTGGCGCAAGGGAGAGGAAGACAAGCCAAACGCTTTGTGTATTTATCTAGAAGGCGTTTAAATGCTGCCCGAGTTGCTCGTTACTTCCTAAAATTCACCTCATACTTCCAGAACCTGTCGTTTTCGGCTCTTGGATTGATGCGTATTTGAAGGCCGACATGGACAATGCGCAGGGACATGGAATCCGGGCACAGATTAACCACGATCTCAGTGAACGGCAGAAGAGATTAGGGAGGTGAATGGCTTCCTGTCCTTTGCAGATGCTTAATGCCTTCACAAGACACCTTAAATCAATTCAGCCTCCCGACAACAACAGTGTTGTCCTTGTACACACCCATTTTATTAGGTACACCTGCACATCTGCTCATGAACGCAAATTAATGGCGCCACCGTAACATAGCGGCTAGCACGACAGTATTACAGCTCAGCGCAATCTGGAGTTCAGAGTTCGATTCCTGTGCTTCTGTAATAAGCTTGTACGTTCTCCCCACGGATTTACTCCGGATGCTCCAGTTTCCTCCCACAGTCCAAAGGCATACCAGTTAGTAGGTTACACACATCAAAGTTGCTGGTGAACGCAGCAGGCCAGGCAGCATCTCTAGGATGAGGTACAGTCGACGTTTCAGGCCGAGACCCTTCGTTCCTGGCCTGCTGTGTTCACCAGCAACTTTGATGTGTGTTGCCTGAATTTCCAGCATCTGCAGAATTCCTGTTGTTTGCCAGTTAGTAGGTTAATTGGTGATTGGAAATTGTCCTGTGATTAAGCTAGGGCTAATTCGGTGGATTGGTGGGCAATATGGCTCATTGGGCTGGAAGGGCCTGATCTAAGCTGTATCTCTAAATAAATACCTGATCAGCCAGTCACGTGGTAGCAACTCAATACATAAAAGCATGCAGACACAGACCAAATCACCAGAATGGGGAAGAAATATGATCTAAGTGTCTTTGACTGCGGAGTGATTGTTGGTGAGAGACGGGGTGGTTACAGCAACCACCGATCTCTTTGGATTTTCATGTACAACAGCCTCGAGTTTACAGAGAATGGTGTGAAAATTTTTTTTAAAACCCAGAGAATGGCAGTTCTGTGGGCGCAAACGCCTGTTGATGAGAGAGGTCAGAGGAGAATGGCCAGGCTGGTTCAAGCTGACAGGAAGGTGACAGTAACTCAAATAACCACACGTTACAACAGTGGCATGCAGAAGAGCATCTCTGAACGCACAATACGTCGAATCTTGAAGTGGATGGGCTGTAGCAGCAGAAGATCACAAACATACACCCAGTGGCCACTTCATATATAGGTTTCAAGTCAGTTCAAACATCGTGAACACAGTTGACACAGTTGCTCCTAACATTCAAGCAAACCACTGCCTGCTCGTGATGATTGACAGACACCTTGCCTTCACAGTCCCACTGCGGGAACCTCCATCAATTCAGACAGAATGTCAATGACACACTTCAGTCAGATTAATAACAGTCAAATTAACAGCAAACATAAATTCATCACTACTTTCTTTTAACTACTTATCACGTGCCAGACACAGAAGTGATTGACACTTGCTCATGCCAATCAGTGTAATCGAATCAATACTTAGCCCTTAATCACACGGGATCAAAGGCGAGATTTCGGAGCTGGAATATCGGATGGTGAACCTTTGCTTTTAAAATATAAATTTAAATTAAAAAGGTTTTTTATTTTCCACCTCAGTTCTTGAGATCAACTGAAGCCGTTCTGGTACAGAGAGTACAAAGAACTCAGAGTTGTCCTCACCAGGGGCTCTGTTCTGGAAGTAGTAGCCAGCTTCAAGTTCTGGGTGTCAACATCTCAGTGGATCTATCCTGGGCCCAGTCTACTCATGCAATTACAAAGAAGGCACGCCAGCAGCTCCATTTCATTAGGATTTTGAGGAGATTTAGTATGTCACCAAAGGCTTCAGCAAATTTCTACAGATGGACTGTGGAGACCATTCTGACCGGTTGCATCCAATAAACAGGATCGGAAAAAGCTGCAGCAGCAGAAGACCACAAAAGGAAGCGGAAGGGAGGAAGAAAGAGTGCTTTAATCAGTCTTCTTATCTCCAGACCGTGGCTCTACCATTTACTAAGTGGAAAACTTACTATTCCAGGAAATACTGGTGAAAATCACGCATTTCCACTATGGTATATAAATTCCTCGTAAGGTCAGGAGAAAAGTATTGATCACAATGCTCCGAAAGCAATCTCATCAAATTGTGATGTAATTGTCAGAAGATATCTTCACTCTTGAACTCCCATTATCTTTCCATAGAAGCCAGCAGATCTAATGCCTTCCTCACTGCCTGCTATATTCGTACCTTATCTTTCAGTGACATGTGCACAAGAATACTGGGTCCCTTTGAATGCCAACTTTCCCCAATCGCTGACCATTTAGTAAATCTTCTGTGCATCTGGTTCTGGAGGAGGTGGCTTGGTGTGTTAGTTCACTTCAGCCCTTGTCCTGGACAGGTACAACAATGGGGGAATGGAGAGAGAATGGCTGATTAAAGAACTATTTATTTCATCTCTGTTCAACACGGCTAAAAATCAATCCTGTACATGAACACTGTGTTGGGAGTTCTATGTTCACTTATGAGCCATTAAAGAGAGGAAATCGTTGTAGCTTCACCCAAGAGGGCTGAAGAATCCCTCATATCTTCGAGCTGCTCTGATGGTCCAGGATGGAGGAATTCATTTAGAAATTGGCATCTACTGGGACTTCACCTGCCTGGCGTATCTGCTGGCACCATCACTGGAAGCAAATACAACAAGTCCCTCTTGAATAAGCAAGGGAGAAAGACCTTCACCAGTCAGTCCCTGATGTCATTCAGTCACTTCTATGGTACGGAAAGACTCCTACTGGTATGGGAACACCAATGCCCAGAAATGGGCAAGGCTACAGAAAGTGATGGGATACAGCCCAGTCCATCACAGGCAAAGCTCTCCCCCACCACTGAGCACAAATATATGCAGTGCTGCCACAAAAACACAGCATTTATCACCAAAGACCCCACCATCCAGGCCATGCTCTCTTCTCATACTACCACTGAGCAGGAGGTCCCACACCACCAGGATCAGGAACAGTTATTACCCTACAACCATCAGGCTGCTGAACCAGCATGGGTAACTTCACTCACCTCAACTCTCAGCTGATTCCACAACCTATGTCTCACCTTCAAGGACTCCACAACTCATGTTCTCAGTATTATTTATATTTTTATTTTCACAATTTGTCTCCTTTTGCGCATTGGTTGTTTGTTAGTCTTTGCTTATGTACAATTTTTCATAAATTCTATTGCATTTCTTTATTTTCCTGTCAATGCCTGCAAGAAAATGAATCTCAAGGTAGTAGAACAGAGGGATCTAGGAATAATGGTAGATTGTTTCCTGAAGGTGGAATCTCATGTGGATAGGGTGGTGAAGAAAGCTTTTGGTATGCTGGCCTTTATAAATCAGAGTATTGAGTATAGGAGTTGGGATGTAATGTTAAAATTGTACAAGGCATTGGTAAGGCCAAATTTGGAGTATTGTGTACAGTCCTGGTCACCAAATTATAGGAAAGATGTCAACAAAATAGAGAGAGTACAGAGAAGATTTACTAAAATGTTACCTGGATTTCAGCACCTAAGTTACAGAGAAAGGTTGAACAAGTTGGGTCTTTATTCTTTGGAGCGTAGAAGTTTGAGGGGGGGACTTGATAGAGGTATTTAAAATTATGAGGGGATAGATAGAGTTGACGTGGATAAGCTTTTTCCATTGAGAGTAGCGGAGATTCAAACAAGAGGACATGAGTTGAGAGTTAGGGGGCAAAAGTTTAGGGGTAACACGAGGGGGAACTTCTTTACTCAGAGAGTGGCAGCTGTGTGGAATGAGCTTCCAGTAGAAGTGGTAGAGGCAGTCTCGATATTGTCATTTAAAGTAAAATTGGATAGGTATATGGACAGGAAAGGAATGGAGGGTTATGGGCTGAGTGCAGGTCGGTGGGACTAGGTGAGAGTAAGCATTCGGCACGGACTAGAAGGGCCGAGATGGCCTGTTTCTGTGCTGTAATTGTTATATGGTCATATAAGGTAGTATATAGTGACATATATGTAGTTTGATGATAAATTTTACTTTGATTACCTTGACTACAGAACTCAGTTCAAAGGAGTACATTTTTGTAAACTTCAACGAGTTTCATACAAACACAGTAAGCCACTAAGTCCTTCGATACACTCCATCATCCAATGAGACTGCGGCTGAACCTGTACCTCATCTACAACACTGACCATCTGCGTTTCTGCCGACAGAGCCCAAAAACCTATCTACTTCGGCTATGAACACACCCAGTGGCTGAGCCTTGAAAGGCTGCAGGAGCAGAGAATTTCAAAGTCTCATAGCCCTTCAAGAGAAGAAAGTTCTCCCCTTAGTCCTAAACAGATGACCTTTGGCTTCGAAGTCTCCAGCCTCTCGTGTTCTACCCTCTTCAATCCACTCCAACAACCTGTGGATATTTTACAGAGATCACCTCTGACTTCCCCAAGCTCCAGCATGTTCTCTATTGACTTATCTTCATTAGCTTTATATTCATATGTACATCGCAACATCAAAATGTACAGTGAAATGTGTCGTTTTGCGCCAATGACCAAATACAGTCCGGGGATTGTGCTGGGGGCAGCCCGCAAGTGTCGCTATGCCTCCAGCGCCAACGTAGCAAGCCTCTAACTTACTGCCCCTAACCCTAAGTATACATCATTGGAATGTGGGAGGAAACCCACGCAGTCACGGGGAGAATGTACAAACTCCTTACCGGCAGTGGTGGGAGTCAAACCTCGATCGGAGATCATTTGCTCTGCAAAGCGATTGTGCTATCTGCCAAGGCAGTTCAAGCCATTCTCTTACCAATGATCAAAGCCTTCCTCACAAAGACCATCTAACGAATCGAGATCTCCAACGCCATGTGCTCATCCATTAATACCCTGACGTGGACACACGCACTCCTGGCATACGGAGACCAACAGCACACGCAGTTCTCTGCGCACACTCTCCACAACAGCATGGACCGCTGCAGATAGACCTGGTTCCACTTGCATCCATCTCCCTTGCATTATAACACCAAGCTACAGCTTTCTTCGCTGCTCCTTGTACCTCCTCGTTAATTTTTCGGATTTCATGTGCCAACACACCGCAGATCTCTCCAAAATCCAACATTCAGAGGAACAATTCGTGTTTTATCACTTAAAAAAGAAATCTGTTTTTTGGTTCTTTCTGCCAAAGTGAATAACCTCACATTTTTCCGCGTTATACTCTACCTGCCAACTTCTTACCCACTCACTTAATCTCACTACATCTGTTGCCAGCTCCTGGGTCCCTCCTCATGGCTCAGTTTCCCACTTTGTTTCTGTATCGTGTGCAAGCATGGTTAGTTTACCACCTGTCTCTCTCCATTTAGCTCATCAAGGCTGTAAACAGCTGAGGTCCTGATCTTCAAATACCTTTTCCCACACAAAAAAAATACTTTATCCATTAATTGCATGCAATACATTTGGGACATGTCATTGCCTTCATCTATTATACCAACCAATTCAGATTCACGGTCTTATCCTTGACCAGGATTGCTCTTGGCAATTGTTCTACAGAAGTGGTTTGCCATTGCCTTCTTCAGGGCATGTCTTTACAAGACGGGTGACTCTAGCTATTATCAATACTCTTCAGAGATTATCTGCCTGGCATCAGTGGTTGCATAACCAGGACTTGTGATCTGCACCGGCTGCTCATACAACCATCCACCTCTCCTGCTCCCATGGCTACCTGTGACCCCAATTGGGGGCTAAGCAGGTGCTACACCTTGCCCAAGGGTGACCTGCAGACTAGCGGAAGGAAGGAGAGCCTTACACTTCCTTTGGTAGAGACGTATCTCCACCTCGCCGCCCAAAGACAGCAAATAAAAGGACCTTCAGCCCTGAGTCTGTACTGGCCAACAAACACCCATCTCAGAATCAGATTTGGTGTATTGTCACTGACATACTGTACATAGTCGAGTCTGTTGTTTTGTGTTAGCAAGACATAACAAACTAAGAATAGTGAAGTAGTGTTCATGGGTTCATGGACCATTTAGAAATCTGATGGTAGAGGGGAAGAAGCATTTAGTTTGGATCTTCAGGCTCCTGTACCTCCTCTGCGGTGGTAGTAATGAGAAGAGAGCATGCCCGGATGGCGAGGGTCCTTAATGACTGATGCTGCCTACACACTAGGGGCAATTTACCACAGTTTACCCCACCTTGAGCATCTTTGGGATGTAGGAGAAATCAGGAGGCCCAGCCCAGTGAAAGCACATGCAAACAGTGCAGAGTGGGATTGAACCAAGGTCACTGGAGCTGTCACTTCCACCAAGTAGACAGGTCCCTTCAGCAGAGATGAGGAGGAATTTCTTTAGCCAGAGAGTGGTGAATCTGTGGAATTCATTGCCACAGGCAGCTGTGGAGGCCGAGATATTGGGTACATTTAAAGCAGAGGCTGACAGCTTCTTGATTAGTAAGGGCTTCAAAGGTTACATGGAGAAGGCAGGAGAAGGGGGTTGAGAGGGATAATAGGAATGGTGGAACAGACTTGATGGGCTGACTGGTCGAATTCTGCTCCTATGTCTACTATTGGATTTTGCCAAACTCCTGCCAGTAATTTCCATCACAAGTATGTCAGAAACAATATGACCTCACTCTGTGACCTATCTCCATGCACTGACACATCACAGGGGCACTGAAATGATCATTTCACTCTCTTTTTTTCCCTAAGCTTCAAAGGCCTATTAATTAATTCTTTTTTTATGCAGGATTTGCCTGATCCCCTACCATCCTCTGAGCAGTCCTCTCATGCCAGGATGCGGAATTTTTCAGGAATACTTGAAAACTGCCACACTCCATAGAAAGAATATTTTGTACCCTGCACCAAAATAGACCCTCGAGTGGCTGATCAAACAGAAGGCTGACACGGAAGAATTTAATTACACCGCTTCAATGTCTCTTCTTCACGGGAAAAGAAACACAACAGCTGCCCAGAAAATAAAATGACAGATCTCTTTTCACCTTTCCTGACAAATTCTCTCGTCTTTTGAAACATTTAGTGTATAAATTTCACTAAAGTTGGAAGAAAGGAAAGCGCTGCATGGCTGAATCAGCGCCGGCTTTTATTTCCAGTGTACTTTTTAAAAAAATAGAATTAATGAATGTGTGGGCGAATTGAGAGAGGGGAGGGTCCCACCTGTGGATCAGGTGGGGATCTTGGATTGAACGGTCACAGGTTCAAGGCCCAACCAGGTTCAGTGCTGCAAGAATGCGGCATTGTCATAGGAACCATACCGTAGTGTAGTGGTTATTGTAATGTTATTACAGCGCCAACAACCTGCTGTTCTCTGTAAGGACTTGGTAAGTTCTCCGTGTGGCCACATGGCCTTCCCTCTATATGCCAAAGACGCATGGGTTAGCAGGTTAGTTGGTCACATGGGTGCAAATGGACAGCACAGGCTCGTAGGCTGGAAGGGCCTATCACTGTGCTGTATCTCTAAATCAAAAAAAAACAAAAATAAAACATAGGCTCCATATGCTCTGTTAGGGTGCAGTAGCATCACCATGGTAGGATACCTGGCTAACAAACTGGGATCGTAAGTTCAAATCCCACCAGGTGACTAAATTTATGTAATTAAATGTCTTGGAATTTTTAAGGAAAATGTACAATAAAAGCAGAAGATGCTGGAACTGAGACATTTGACACCCTTTTTCTTTCCCCCTATTCTGTCTGACCTGCTCATTGTTTCCAGCATTCAGTTACAGAGAGTCTGATTGTCATAATTTTACCTTCAGGGAAGGAACCCTGTCTTTCTGAGGTGAGTGAAGTTATCTTCGCTGGTTCAGGAACCTGATGGTTGAAGGGTAATAATTGTTCCTGAACCTGGTAGCGTGGACCAAAGGTTTCTGTACCCTTCTTCCGGATAGCAGGGATCATGGCCTGGATGGTAGGGGCAGGGGGCCTTTGATGATCCATGCTGATTTCATACAACATTGCTCCTTGTAGACGTCCTCAATGGTGGGGAGGGCTTTACCCGTGATGTCAACATTGCGGATTAAATGGCCTGCGCTCTGCTGTAATGTTTTACGTCTCAATAATGTGCAAGATCACAGTGAGGTCTGAAAATAATACTGAGAACATGGAGTCCATGAAAGTGAGTCTGTAGGTTGTGGAATCAGTTCAGTGTAGAGATGAGTGACGTCATCCATGCTACTCAGGCGCCTGTTGGATGAGGGGTAATAACAGTTCCTGAACCTGGTGCTGTGGGACCTGAGGCTCCTGTATCTCCTACCCAATGGCAGTAGCAAGAAGAAGGCATGGTCTGGATGATGGGGTCCTTGATGATGAATCCTGCTTTCCTGTGGCAGTGCTCCTTGTAGATGTTCTCAGTGGGGGGGGGGGCCTTGCCTGTGATAGACTGGGCTGTATCCAGCACTCTCCATGGCCTGTTCCATTTCTGGGCATTGGTTTTTCCATACCAGCAACTCCACTGCGCATCTAAAGAAACTTGTCAAAGCTTGAGGTGACATGTCCAATCTATACAACCCACTAAGAAAGTAGAGGTGCTGTCATGCCTTCTAGGTCAGGGGTCCCCAACCTTCTTTGCACTGCGGACTGGTTTAATAGTGACAATACTCTTGCGGACCGGCCAACGGGGAGGGGGTGCTGTTCAAGTTCAACAGTGCGTGACAGGGAATGAGGAAAGGTGCAGCTGACTCATATCATTTCATATCGTCAAATCATATCATTTCCTCGTGGCCCGGTAGCACATGCTTTGTGGCCCAGTGGTTGGGGACCGCTGTTCTAGGTGATGGCACTTATGTGCTGTATTAAGATCTAGATATTCATAAGCATGAAATACAAAAGTTAAGAGGCCAGTGTACTAGGTGTTTAGGAAGGAAAATGGCATATTGGTGTTCATTGCAAGGCAGGTGAAGTTTATAAACTGAAGAGCATTGCCACAATTGTACAGCGTACTGGTGAGACCACACCGGAGTCACTGTGCACAGTTTGGTCCTCTCGTTTCAGAAAGGGTAGAGCAGCACTAGAAACAGTCCAAGAGATTGATTTGTCAAGGTAATTCCTGGTACAAGAAGATTATCCCATTATGAGTTGAAAAAGAAGCTAGACATTCAATATTTGCAATTTAGAATGAGGGGCTACCTTACAGATCTCAAGGGGACTTGTCAAAGTAGATTGAGATGTTGCCTCTAGTGGGAAAGACTTGTAAAAGGGGACAAAGTTGCAAGGTAAAAGGTCTGTTTTATAAAACTGAAATGCATAGGAATTTCTTTTTACAGAGGGTGGCGAATCTCTGGAATTCTCTACCCTGGAGGATTGCAGAGGCTAGATTATTGCAGACGTTTAAAGAGGAAGTGATACACTTTTGAATTGAGGATTGTAAGCAACTGGCTCAGGGGAGGAGATGAAACCTGGTGCAGATCACCCATGATCGAATGGAATGCTGAGCAGGTCCAAGAGGACACCTGGTCTATACCTGCTCCCATTTTCTTGTTCTCCTCTGACACCCCCTATTGACTGCAGCTTATCTAATGGGATTCCAAATGCTTCACGGAAGAGCAAAGTTGTTCTTTCACAAAGGCATTAAAAATTTTCCAGGCACACAACGAGATGCAGAATTGCTTTCTTGATGATGGAGAATATTCATGGATGTATGTCACCAAAGACTCCAGAAAATTTCTACAGATGTACAGTGGAAAACGTGACTGGTTGTATCACTACACAGGATCGGAAAAAGTTGCAGAAGGTTGTAAACTCATCCAGGTCCATCACAGGCAGAGGCCACTAGAACAGGGGTTCCCAACCTGGGGTTCACGGACCCCTTGCTCGATGGTATTGGCCCACGGCATAAAAAAGGTTGGGAACCCCTGCATTAGAAGATTGCATCCATCATTAAGGACCCTCACCATCTGGGACATCCCCTCGTCTCATGACTACCATCAGGGAGGAGGTACCACAGCCTGAAGACCCACACTCAACGTTTTAGGAACAGCCTTGCTCCCTCGGTTATTAGATTTCTGAACGGTCCATGAACAACACCTCACTATTCCTCTTTGCGCTGTTTATTTATTCATTTTATTGTAATTTATAGTAATATTTTATGTATCACACTGTACTGGGCCGCAAAACAATAAATTTTACGACATAGGTCGGTGATGGTAAAAGTGATTCTGATAACTCTTCTAGAGAAACTCCTGAAATTAATGGCAGAAATTGCAATGGTAGAAAACGCAACCCTAGTTTCAAGATTCAAGATTGTTTAATATCATTTCCAGTACACAAGTATAAAGGAGAACAAAGTATTGTTACTCCGGATCTGATGCAGTGCAAAAAAAAACACAATAAGATAAAGAACAGAATAATAAAAATCACAATAAATACATCAAATATATATAGATTGATTGTATGTACATAAAGTGATGTTCATGAACTTAGGCTCAGGAGTGTCTGTACATAACATGACTCTGACAGGGAACGATAAAGTAGTGGTGGGTGGGGGTGTGACGGGATGGGTCAGTGGGTGGAGGTGTTGACCAGGCCTCCTGCTTGGGGAAAGCAACTGCTTTCAGTCTGGTGGTCCTGGTGCGGATGCTACATAGCCTCCTCCCTCATGGGAGGGAGACAAACAGTCCATAGTATTGGCCCTTATCTTGCACCTATCTACATATCCAATACGTCCTTGATGGCAGGGAGGCTGGTGCCAGTGATGCGTCTGCAGTTTTAACTGCTTGTAGTAACTCTGATTCTGATATCTCTACCAAAGGAACTCAGGAAATTAGGAACAGAAATTCCAATGGTGGACAACACGCCCTCCTTACTCCAGTTTGACTTGAGAACAGAGTTTCCCTTGTTGCATATACTATGAAATTTCTATTGATAATAGTTGTAATCATGCCCAGTGCTGCTTTCAAATATTTCAACCTGCTTTTCATGCAACATTTCCCCCATCTACTGTGGCTGACTTGGTTACTGTCGCTGCCCAGAAGTTTATGGACACAACTCCCCAGCCGGGAGTTGAACAGTTAAATGTCCAAGTGCACTCTCGAGGGAATGTTGCTTTATCCCAGGTGCCAGGGCTGCAAAACACAAGAGATTCTGCAGATGCTGGGAATCCAGAGCAACACACACAAAACACTGGAGGAACTCAGCAGGTCAGGCAGCGTCTATGGAGAGGAATAAAGAGTCGAAATTTTGGGCCAAGATCCTTCTTCAGGAATGGAAAGGAAGGGGGAAAATGCCAGAATAATAGAGTGATGGGAGGGGAGGAAAGGAGTACAAGCTAGAAGGTGATAGGTGAAGCTGGGTGGGTGGGGAAGGAGGGGGATGAAGTAAGAAGCTGGGATGTAAGAGGTGGGGAAGGTAAAGGGCTGAAGAAGAAAGAAACTGACAGGAGAGGAGAGTGGACCATGGGAGAAACAGAGAGGGGAAGGGCACCAGGAGGAGGTGATAGGCAGGTGAGAAGAAGAGGTAAAAAGCCAAAGTGGGGAAATGAAGAAGAGGGAAGTGGAAGGGGGAAATATTACCAAAAGTTGGGCAAATCAATGCTCATGCCAGTAAGCTAGAGGCTACCTAAACAGAATATTGCTCCGCCAAACTGAAAGTGGTCTTGTCATGGCAGAAGGTGAGACCTCGGACCTTCTGCCTCAGGGTTCCTTCTGCTTCCGAGATATCTACCACATAAGTTCAGCGATACTGTCCCAATGCAAAACTGCCCTTCCTCAACCAATCAAACAAGTTACAGTGCCTAAAAATCCAGCTTTTTGCATTCATGGAAATTTGCCTGTAGAATAACAGATTAACTCATGTTTTGACATGTTTACTGTTTGTGGGAACATATCAAATGCAAATTGCTACAGAATTTACCTACAGAATTGTGCTTTGAAATAAAGAGTAATTCATTAAATGTAAAATACACTCAGTGACCACTTTATTAGGTACAACTATACACTTGTGTGTTGATGCAAATATTTAAACAGCCAATCATGTGGCAGCAACTCAATGTATAAAAGCATGCAGACATGGTCAAGAGGCTCACTGGTTATTTGGGCCAAATGTCAGAATGGGGAAGAAATGTGATCTAAGTAGCTTTGACCATGGAAAGATTGTTGGTGTCAGATGGGGTGGTTTGAGTATCTCAGAAACTGCTGATCTCCTGGGATTTCATGCACACCAGTCTTTAGAGTTTACACAGAGTGGTGTTAAAAGAAAAAGTAAATCCAGCGAGCAGCAGTTCTATGGGCAAAATGCCCTGTTAATGTGAACGGTTAGAAGAGAATGGTCAGACTGCTTCAAGCTGATAGGAAGGGGTCAGTAGCTCAAATAATCATGTGCTACAATACTGGCTTGCAGAAGATAATCTCTGAACGCACAAAACGTCGAACATTGAGGTGGATGGGCTACAGCAGCAGAAGACCATGAACATCCACTCAGTGGCCACTTTATTAGGGTCAGGAGGTATCTAATACAGTGGCCACTGAGTGTATGCATAGGGATTGCAAAAGTTCCAACAGAACCCTCTTTTGGGTTGGATAAGAGTGTTCACACAGAATGCATTCTGCCATCTTTCCAGTGAGATGTTAAACCAAGGCTCCATCTGCTCCCTCTCAAGTGGACAGGTAAAATTCAAAGGGACCTCCTCAATGTATTATCGCCGAGGGCAGATATCCCCATTGTCCTCACCAGTATTTATCCTTCATCAGTGTCCACTCTCCTTATGGGAGCTTCCTGTGCACAAGCAGGCTACTCTTTTCCCACAATGCAACAATCAATGTACTTCAACAATACTTTATTAGCCCTTATTTGCTTTGGGACACATTATCCAGGCCACGCCCTCTTCTTGCTACTCCCATTGGACCGGAGATCCCACACCATCAGGTTCAGGAACAGTTATTACCCTATAACCATCAGGCTCCTGAACCAGCGTGGATCATTTCACTCACCTCAACTCTGAGCAGTTTCCACAACCTATGGACTCACTTCCATTGTTTGTCAGTCTTTGTGTATAGATTTTCATTGATTATATTGTACTTTTTGTACCACTGTGAATGCCTACAAGAAAATGAACCTCAAGATTGTATATGGTGACATCTATGTACTTTGATAATACTATTTACTTTGAACTTTGAAGCTCCCCTATGCCACAATGCCATGGTGACCACCTAATCTGTCTCAGTGAGGGATGCTTACTGGACAGGTGGTCAGAAGTAGAGAACCTGTTACTCCACCTGAGCATATGAAAGGCAGTACGACCTCGAACATTCATCACCTCAACAGAGTGTCAAGACTGGACTCAAATCTTGGAATTAGGCCTTGAATCCACAGCGATCTGGCATAAGGACCGGTAACATCATGGGCTCCTCGTGGACCGTTTGTCCCTCTCCCTTCAGGGAGGAGCCTACAGAGCATCCACGTCAGGACCACCAGACACAAAATCAGTTACTTTCCCCAACAAAGTTGAAAGTAAATTTATTATCTATACATATATGTCACCAGATACAACCCTGAGATTTAATCTTTGCAGGCATACTCAACAAATCCATATTAGAATAACAACCATAATGAAATCAATGAAAGACCGCGCCAACTTGGGTGTCCAACCACTGTGCAAAAGACAGCAAACTGCAAATACAAAAGAAAAAAATGAAATAACAATAATAAATAAATAAGCAATTAATACTGAGAACATGAGATGAAGAGTCCTTGAGAGGGAGTCCACAGGTTGTGGGAACATTTCAGTGAAGTTATCCTCTCTGGTTCAAGAGCCTGCGAGTTGAGGGCTAATAACTGTTCCTGAACCTGGTGGTGTGAGTCCTGAAACAGCCAGACTGTTCAACAGCTCCACCTCTCCGCACCCCAACCACAATGACTTTACCATTTCCTGTCAGTCACTTTGTAGACAAATAATCAATCTATTTATATAAGCTCTCTTACATATTTACATTGTGATTTTTTACTGTTGTTGTGTCATTATCTTATTGTGTTTTTTTCTGCGCTGCATCGGATCCAGAGTAACAATTATTTTGTACTCCTTTACACTTGCGTACTGGAAATGACATTCAACAATCTTGGATCTTGAAAACGTGAGCATAGTATGCACTGTAGATTGCGAATAAATTACATCGGATACATCAGATCAAAAAAATACAAGAGTGATCTCAGTAACTCTGCGAAGAATACCATAACGTTTAATGAAACACGAAACGTGCTGGGCAAAGAGGTTTACAGAGTAATGACCCCCATTTAATTCTGGTTTGGGATTAGGTTTTGACATTATCACTTTGGGCTTCTTTGAAAAATGCTTGTATGACGAACTCCCTGCCCTCAGTAGTTCTCTACACTTCCCTCTTGCAAGCAGGGTTTGAGAAAACTGAGTTATTCTTTCAAAGTCTGACAGTGCAGGGAACTGACTCCTTCAAATGGGTAGGTCACTGCTCAATACTGAGCAAAGGAATATCTGAACAGCTTTCAAAATCATTTTGAACAAAACACAAAGATCAAAAGTCAAAACCAGCAAAATTTCATGGATCATAAACATGAGAAAGTCTGTAGATGCTGGAAACCCGAAGCAACACACGCAAAATGCTGGAGGAACTCGGCTGATCAGACAGCACCTATGTAAATGAATGAACAGTTGACATTCCGGGCCGAGATCCTTCTTCAGGACTGGAAAGGAATGGGAAAGGTGCCAGAATAACAAGGCGGGGGAGGGGAAGGAGGATAGGTGAAGCCAAGTGGGTAGGAAAGGTAAAGAGCTGGAGAGGAAGGAATCCAGTGCATATTTAGTGGATTTTTTTTACCCCTAAAATTATACTCTTTTCTACTAGGATTTGATCTCTTAGTGAAAAGGAATTGAGTATCCTTGCAGGGTCAGAATATTCATTGGGTATCCTCAGTGCAGTAGTAGACACTAACGCCATAAAAGAGAGGTGCAGAATTAGGCCATTTGGCCCATCGAGTCTGCCCCACCATTCTATCGTGGCTGGTTTATTATCCTTCTCGACCCCATTTTCTTACCTTCCTTCCATAACCTTTGACATCCTTCCTAACCAAGAACCTATCAACCTCCACTTTGAATATACCCAATGACTTGGCCTCCTGGCAATTAATTTCACAGATTCACTGTCCTCTGGCAAAAGAAATTCTTCCTCATCTTTGTTCTAAATGAACCCCCCTCTACTCTGAGGCTGTGCCCTCTGGTCCTAGGCTCCCCCACTATAGGAGACATACTCTCCACATCCACTCTATCTCGTCCTTTCAGCATTCGATAAGTTTCAATTGGCTCCTCTCTCATTCTTTTAAACTCCAGTGAGCACAGGCCCAGAGTTGTCAAATGCTCCTCATACGTTAACCCGTTCATTCTCGGAATCATTCTTGTGAACCTCCCCCAGACCCGCCCCAAGGCCAGCACATCTTTTCAAAGATAAGGGGCCCAAAACTGCTCACAATACTTCCGTGTGCTCTGACAAATGCCTTATGAAGCCTCAAAATTACATCCTTGCGTTTATATTCTAGTCCTCCCGTGATGTGAATTGTGTGATCTCACATAGCAGTTGGGCTCATTAACTTTGTTCTACCTTGGCATAGTTCAGAAGGAAAAACAAATAAAGGTTTAAATCACTGACAAGCATACACAGATACACACAGACACAGACTGCCACATACACACACGTATACACACAGAGTACAATCAGAAAGATACACAAACACATGCACACACTCTCAGAAACAAATATCCAAAGCCATCCAAACACACACATATACTCATAAATGCACAAATCTCTACTGATGCAGTTCCATGTGACCATGTGTAGTAGGTAATTCCTACACTAAAGACTGAGGTTAATGCTCCATTACCCAGTGTGTGGGGTAAATGCCCCATTACTCAGTGTCTGGGGTAAATGCCCCATTACCCAGTGTCTGGGGTAAATGTCCCATTAGTCAGTGTCTGGGGTAAATGCCCCATTATTCAGTATTTGGGTTAAATGCCCCATTACCCAGTATGTGTGGTAAATGCCCCACAACCCAGTGTCTGGGGTAAAGGCCCCACTACCCAGTGTCTGGGATAAATGTTCCATTACCCAGTGTCTGGGGTAAATGCCCCATTACCCAGTGTGTGTGGTACATGCCCCATTACCCAGTATGTGTGGTAAATGCCCCATTACTCAGTGTCTGGGGTAAATGCCCCATTACCCAGCATCTGGGGTAAATACCCCATTACCCAGTGTCTGGAGTAAATGCCTCATTACCCAGTGTCTGGGGTAAATGCTTCATTACCCAGTATCTGGGGTAAATGCTCCGTTACCCAATGTCTGGGGTAAATGCCCCATTACCCAGTGTGTGGTAAATGCCCCATTACCCAGACTCTGGGGTAAATGCCCCATTACCCAGTCTCTGGGGTAAATGCCCCATTACTCAGTGTGTGGGGAAAATAAGACACAAATCTCACAGCCTCCTCTTTCCCATCGAGTTCAACTTTAATGTCTTTTATTTCCGTCTCTCTGATTTAGAACAGCGTGAGGGGTGCCAGAAATGAGGCTACGCAGATAAATGCTCAAGCTTCCTGGTCGTTTAAAATTACTACTTAATGCAAGTCACATTTAAAAGGGAACTATTTCAGAGGGATATTTGTGGACAATATTTTCGTAAAAAGAAGTCTTCTACAGCTATGTCTAAAATTAAATGTCTTTTCATGTTTTTTAAAGAGTAGATTCATCAATGAAAGAATTAAATATGGAGTAATCGGCTGACTTCCCTGTTACAACCAACACTGGAGGTAAATGAGAAGCCACCCACAGCCGTGAGCAGACAGGTACACACACTTACTCTGGTGCACATTCTCTCTCACACACACACACACACACTCCTGCGCTCACACATAATCTCCCTGGGTACTGGTGCAAATCCCCTCACACACAGCACACACAATCTCTTTATCCCTTGTTCAAGACACACTCTCACATGAAAGTGTGCACTTACTCGCACACTCGCTCAAACGTGGACACACACATACAAAGACAAAATACCCAATCACATGTGCAAGCACACTCACCCATGCATGTACAGACATCTTCTCATACGTGTGCACACACACATAACTGTCACACTCATACACACTCTCTGAAAGACACACACACACTCCCCTGCAGATGCACACACAAATACACTTTCTCCCTCACACAGGTGCATACACACTCACTCACATCAACCCCAACACTGCTGTCTTGCACGCACAATCACAATCTCGTAGAGACAGGTAAATACACACGCACATTTCCCCTCATACACACAGATGCAACCACTCCACTTTCTGCATGCTCACACTTTCTCACACTCACTCACCCACGTACCTATGCTCTCTCTCTCTCACACACACACACACCAAATATTTCCCAGCCCCCACCTGCTAACAGTAATTATACAAGACTACACAATAAATGGTAAACCAGCTCTCTGCTGCATCTTGGGAATTCTCCTGGGTATGTGGATTAGCTAGAAAAGCTTGAATGATTAAAATACACTAATTAAAATTTTGTGTTCCTTAGTAACTCGTCCATCAGCACTATGAGAGCAAAGAGAGAGAGAGCGAGGGAGGGAGAGAGAGATAGAGAGAGCCCACAGATAGATGACGGACCCAAAGTAATTTATATACAAAGATAAATAAATAATTAAACAAACAAACAAACAACACACCCTCACTCTTTTGTGACTGGTCTGTGCTAAAGCAGCCAAGTCCCAATGGTTTATCACTACACAATGGCATACAATCCCTTTGAAAGGAAAGAGGGCAGACCCCATTCAGTCCCACCACAACTCTCTCTTATTTTAACCAGGCAACAGACTCCAAATTCCTCTGTAGACACTACCATGTCTGCTCTTTGTACAAGAACATGACTTCTGATATGAAAACTTCTGCCTCATTGCAATTATACAAAAGAAATTGAACACTTTGTGTTTCCACGGCAACCTAATTGCATCAGAACGTTGTACACAGGAGCAAAGTAACTGAATTTTGATGAAAAGACGGCGGTAATTTACGGCATCACCAAATTTGTTGCCATGCCAACGTGTTAATTACATCTCAAATTAACAATGCAAGTGTAGTGAAATTAAATATAAATCATATTTCTGCATAAATTATAGGGGTTGATTAGACCGGGGCTCTGGGAGAGGGAAAGGTTGGGACTCAAGGGTTCTATCTTATTCAAGCTTATTGGGGGTCTCTGAATAACGTTACAATGATTTGGAGAAAAGGAAAGAAAAATACGATTGCAAAACTCTCTTGTTCGGCGAGCAGTCCGACACTTCGTGCACTCCTCTCTTACACAAACATCGGCCGCCCGTGTCAATAACCGTACAAGCCAGTGCAGAGTGTGAACACGGTCCACGACTGGTGGCCTGTTTTGATCCGGGGCGAGCACAATAGTATCTCTGCACAATACTTGTTCAAAGTTGTCGCGGCAGTTCCCAAACTCTTCTCCCCGCAAATAAAGCTCTCATCGAGCCACCCCTCCCCACTCCCACCTTCCCTCAGACTTGGGGTTATTTTTAAAACAAGCACACGGAGAGAGAGGGGAAAAAACACTTCTTGTTAATAAAATGAAAGGTAGAAATTGTTTCAAAACAAACAACTTATCCCACACACACATCAGTGTTGATTTAAGCCTGCAGGTTTTTCACGAATTATACTGGAGTCAAAATATTGCTTCCCTTTCATCAGATGAGGTTTAATCTTCCGTGCCATTCAATATAAATGCCACGAATGGCTCCCTTAAAATATTATTACCTTTATATTGTTAGTCACACATTTTTCTTAAAAAAAAAGCAAAACTAAAATAAATTTCCTGTTGTCAACTACTCAAAAACGCAAAAGTTCCAACCTTAGATTGTATAAATGATTCGTGAATTAACGAGGGGGTTTTGAGATGGTTCCTTTAAGTATTATATGGAAATATTGTTTTAAATTGTCTCATTTCTGTGAGGGTTGCTCCCTGGCTCAAATAGCTTCAAAAATAACAAAAAGCAAGCCATTCCCTTGAAGAAGAACCCCCCCCCCACCCCGTCTGTGGGGGTGGGTTGGTGGGGGGTTTTATTTGTTCAGTGGTTGGCAGAGCACTGAATGAGTTAAAGGGGGTTTGATTAGCACACTTGGACTGTTCTTGGGCACAGTTGCCATGTCCGGGGAAATGGAGGTAAAAACAGTTGAATGTTCATTCCCTCTTCTCCCGAAACTGCCTCAATATTCACTCACGGCGACTCACCTCAAAGCTTGGGAAAACGGGACTCTGGAGGGATGTTGAGGGAGTTTGCTGGGGTTGGGGAGGGGACAGGAGCGAAAACAACAGTTCAGCTGTCTAAATTATTCATAGACCAGATGGATTCCTTTTCCTGCCTTTTGATACCATTTCAGGTCCAAAAAACTCAAACTGGGGAGATCAAACGTACGAAGCAGCCTATCCATTCACTAAAAATAAAGGGCTGCTTGCAAGACCAGGAGCGGGCAAGGGGGAGAGCTCGACCTTGCTTCAAGGAGATAAAAAAAACACACCAAAAGCCCCTCGGGCCCATCTAACTATCTGGCATATTACTGCTAAAATGTCTGAAAAATTTAATACCGCGTCCAATCAGCTTGCCTGCCTTTAAGCACGGGGCAAAGAGTTGGATGATTTTCATTCTTGCTTTCAGAAGAAAATGCTGCATTTTTTGGCACCTGTCTGTCCTCTCCCGGCTCCTGGACCAGCAGATTTACAGTGTGCATGGGGGGGAGGGGGGCATCCTTTACCCTGTCTGGGCAGACCGTCAGCTCCCACCTGGGGGCTGTTCCTGAGGTCAGAAACCGGGCAGGCTTCATTCAGCAGCTCCCTCACTCTTGGGTTGATGTAACCAAGGACCAACTGCTGAGGCCTTGTCCAGCCCGCATTTGGAGCCCCGTGAGCAACTTGGAGCCCCAAATCTAAGGAGGGATGTGCTGGGCCTGGAGGCAAACAAGAGGAGGTTTCAAGAATGATCCCAGAAATTAAAGGTCGAATGTATCAGGAATATCCGATGTCTCATTGAAACCTACCGAATACTGAAAGGCCTGGGCAGGATACAAGGATGACCCCTTAAAACAGGTAAGCTGGAACTACTTCATCCAGAGGGAGGTGAAACTGTGGTATTTGTTGCCATAGAAGGTAGTGGAAGCCAAGTCATTGAGTATATTTCAGGCAGAGATTGATAGGTTCTTGACTGGTTAAGGGGTTTAAGGGGTAAGGTTAAGGGTGAATGGATTTGGAAAAAAATAAGCCATGATCAAATGGCAGGGCAAACTCAATGGGCTGAATGGCCTAGCTGTGTTCTTGTATCTTATGGTGTGGTGGTGGCAGCCTTAGGACATCACAAACCACTTCACAGCCAAAGAGGCACTTTCAGTGGTCACTTTGAACTGGATGAAACCGCAAATTAACAATACTGTAACATGGGAAATACGGGTATTAATTTGTACACAGCAAGTTTCTGCGCGTAACTTGCTAGGACTCTGGGGCGCGCGGTAAGGAATAACCACTGACCAGAACCTTTTACATGGCATGGTGGTGTGGCTGCTAGTGCTTTACGACGCCTGTGTCCAGGGTTTAAATGCCGCCGGTGTCTGTACGTCCTTTCCTATCTTCCATGTGGGTTTCCTCTGGGTGCTCCAGTTTCCTCCCACATTCCAAAGATGTACGGGTTAGTAAGTTAGAAACATGAGAAAGTCTGCTGATGCTGGAAATCCAGAGCAACGCCTGCAAAGTGCTGGAGGAACTCAGAGGGTCATGTTGCCTGACCTGCTGAGTTCCTCCAGCGTTTTGTGGTGGGTTAGTAGATTAATTGGTCACATGGGTGTAATTGGGTGGCACGGGCTACTGTGCTGTATCTCTACATTAAAATTTTTTAACAAATTAGAACCCTGAGCAAAGCACCCCAGCTCACTTTCACAAACAGGAAATCTGCAGATGCTGAAAATCGAAGCGACACACACGAAACTCTGCTGAAGGGTCTCGGCCCAAAACGTCTTTTCCATGGATGCTGCTCGGCCTGCTGAGTTCCTCCAGCGTTGTGTGTGTGTGTGTGTGTGTGTTGCCAGCTCACTTTCAGACTGGTCATTGGTACATTGCTCTTTGGGACCTTGCCTATGACCTTAAAAGCGCGTCATCGATTATAAGGCTTCGTGAGACGTTCGGGGAGGGTGAAAGGTGCAATAGATTACTCTATCAGTAAAAAAAAAAGAGCAGCGTGGTCTTTGTGAGCCAGAGGGAGACATTTTTTAGTGCTGCAGAGAGCACTGAGGGACAAAGGTGCAACAGGGGCCAGCGGACAGGGTGGCTGGGGTAATGGTACTGAGTGTATGTGTCAACTTGGACATCTCCACCATTTGCTTCATCTGCTGCCTGCCAGGCAGGGTTCCCTGCAGTAAAGAGTGTCTTCTGAATGCCTTCTATTATGCATTTATTGAGTATGCCCACAAGAAAATAGCTCTCAGGGTTGTACATAGTGATATGTATGTTCTCCGATAATGAATTGACTTGAACTTTGAACTTATTGGATTTCACGGTGACCATCTTTGCACTGATGCATTCCAATTCTGCTCTTCCCACCAACAGAAGCATCCTCTCTGCATCCACAGTATTAAAACTTTGCATGCTTTTAAAGACGTCTGTCAGGACACCCTTCATTTCTTCAGAGTAATATGACCCAGCCTGCCCATCCTTGCCTCTCATGCCTACTCTTGCATTTCAAGTCTCGTCCACATTAATTTTCTCGGCACCCATCTATACTCGGAACCATTTTATTTGGGGCCTTCTGTACCTACTAAAGTGGCCACCGAGTGTAAGGTAGCTGGGTGTGTCTGCACCTGCAAATCCCACCCCCCACCCCACACCTCCAGCACTCCCTCTCTGCCATCTATCCCACTCACCTCCCACGGCGCTCATTCCTCACCATTCTTAATGTCCTTTGCTCTTGCCAGACTTATAAACTCATTCTCTGCTCCACATCTGCAGATACAGCACTGTGTAAATGTCTTAGGCACCCAAGCTATATGTAGGTATCTAAGACTTCTTGCACAGTACGTGCGATCATGATCTTTTGCTGCTGTAGCCCATCCACTTCAAGATTCGATGTGTTGTGCGTTCAGAGATGCTCTTCTGCACACCACTGTTGTAACGTGTGGTTATTTGAGTTACTGTCACCTTCCTGTCAGCTTGAACCAGTCTGGCCATTCTCCTCTGACCTCTCTCATTTTTCATTTCTCTCTCAAGGCATTTTTGCCCACAAAAATGCTGTTAGCTGAACGTTTTTTTTTGTTTCTCGCACCACTCTCTGTAAGCTCTCAAGATTGTTGTGTGTGAAAATCCCAGGAGATCAACAGTTTCTGAGATACCCAAACCATCCCATCTGACACCAACAATCATTCCACAGTCAAAGTCACTTAGATCACATTTCTTCCCCATTCTGATGTTTGGTCTGAATAACAACTGAACCTCTTGACCACGTCTGCGTGCTTTTATGCAACGACTTTCTGCCATGTATTTGGATTAATAAGCAGGTGTACCTAATAAAGTAGCCACTGAGTGGATATCATTTGGATTACCAACTCCACGCCCAGCACAGAAATATGAGCTGCAGTATAACAAGCAAAAAGTTCCTTAACATCAAAAAATCCAGAAATAAAATTTGGAAATTATTGAGACGTATAATGTACCAGGGAGACCCAGTCACTGGCCACTGCAGCTGAGCTTAAAGCTGCCTTCGCCATGCTAAGCACAACCATATGCTCGCTCATTAGGACAGGGAGACCTGGCTGTCTTAGGATGCTGAAGACATCAGCAACATTCCTGACATCGTATCGAGCTCAGAACCTTCCCGGCTTGCATCTCTCAGCAGAGATATTTCTTCTATTCAAAGTTCCCCTTATTTAAAAGAATTCCAATTGATTTTTGTCCAAAGGTTTTGGAGTGATAATGTCAAACGGACAATTTGACTGGGGCCGTTCGGAGAACGTTCAAATTGCTGTGATAGAAATATACAAGACTATTTTATTGTTAATCAATTGATATCTTTATAGGAGGGGGCTCCCGCTTCAACCAGTTTAGCTGTCTAAGCTGATTCTTCACAGTTTGGCTCAATTTTTATCGAAAATATAATTCAGCAAAGTGTATATTTCAGGCTGGTGTACCGTCATTGTTCCTTTCACTATTGACATTGCACTCAGTGGAGTCAGCTGTCTAGTTAATGCAGGCCAGCAAGTCACCTCTACCCAGCCGCTACCTTGGATTCGAAGGGACAGTTAGTGGCAGCTCAAACCCAGCATGTGTGAAAAGGAAGCGGCCGTCACTGTCCCGTCCAGTGAGACCAGTGTCAAATTTTAATTGTGACCAAGTCGTAAATTACAGCGTGCCCCAGGAGTGGGAGTACGGTCCTCATCCGGAACAGATTCATAGTATTGGCAGATTTTTAAAGAGACAAAGAGATTTAATAGGTGCTTCTGCAGACTCCCAATCAAGGAAATTCTGAAAGTGGCTGTGGTTGTCACAATTAAAATCACACACATGGGCACCCCTGAGGTTTAACGGTGCACCAGATACTGACATGTGAATCGATTGCCAATGTGTTTTTGGATAGTCTGGTTTGGTGTAATGCTAAAATTCTTTTTGACAATAAAATAATGTGATAACTGTGCACTTTGAGAGATGAGTACTTGTACCTTAGTTAAAGCTTCACAGGGGAAGATCCATTTTCCTAACAGGACAAAAGCTGTCCTGGGATTATTTACACGGAGAGACATTGTCAATACAGACAATAACTCTCGGTCACAACAGCTCCTGTATAAAATCCGGCTGTGGAGATGTACCACCTGTACAGACAACACCTGTACAAAGACATCAGCAGGACTGAGGGACACTTCTCCAACAGTGCTGGTGCACAGACTGATCAGGTGAGACTATTGCCCCTGGCGTGAAAAGGGCCGAGGGGAGCTGCAATGGAGAGATACGTGATGGGCACCATGGTAGTCTAGTGGCTAGCACAACACCACAGTAGCTCGGAGTTCGGAGTTCAATTCCTATGCTGTCTGTAAGGCGCTTGTACGTCCTCCCCGTGATATGAGTGGAGGACATGCTCCGGTTTCCTCTCACGTTCCAAAGGCGTACCCTTAGCAGTTTGATTGGTTATTGTAAATTTTGTCGTGCAATTAGGCTGAGGTTTTCTGGGTGGTGCGGCTCAAAGGCTGTCCCTTGCTGTTTCTCTGAATAAAATAGATAAATACAAAGTCGCAAGGGACAGATAGTAACACACACACACAAAATGCTGGTGGAACGCAGCAGGCCAGGCAGCATCTGGGGCAGACAGTGATGGCAGTTTCTCCTCAGCTCAGGTGTCTGTAACCAGAGGCCGCAGGTTTCGGCTAAGTTCGACCTGCTTAAGGTGGAATGTTTTCACCCTGGAATTTAAAACCTGGAATCATCTCCTGTCAGGCTGGTGAAGTCAGAGACCCTAATAATGTTATGGAATTAGTGGATGAACACTAAACCACCAAGGCATTAAAGGGAACGTGGGGAGTGGGGGTTGCTTGTCCTGTGAGGCAGAGGCTCTACCAGCCATTGGCTGGCTTCCTTTGGAAAGCACTGCCCTGGGCAATGTGGGTTTCTGAAAGGTGGCCACTGGGGAAGGCTGCACAGAAGCCCCACGGGGATTTTCACCACTTCCCTCTGTCACTGTTACTAGTTCAACAGGAGGTGGCTAGCTCCTGTCACCTGTCTCACACACCTGGTAGCCATGGCTGTCCCTGTACTCCACAGATCCAGAAATTCCACAGGGGACGACAATCACAATCGAGTTTATTATCACTGATGTACGTCATGAAATGTGGCAACAGTACAGTGAAGTAACTAAGAAAATACTAGAAGTTTATTTATTTATTGAGATACAGCATGGGATAGGCCCTTTTAGCCCTTCAAGCCACACCACCCTGCAATCCTCCGATATTATTCTCGCCTAATCGGGACAATTAACATTGACCAATTAACCTACCAACTGGTGCGTCTTTGGAAACTGGAGCACCCGGAGGAAACCCACGCGGTTACTGGGAGGACGTACAAACTCCTTACAGGCAGCCACGGGAATTGAACCTGGGTCACCTGTACTGTAAAGTGTTGTGCTAACCGCCACACTACTGTGTCGCCGCAATACAATAGAAATGAGTTACACCCAGAAATATATTTAAAAAATAAATAAGTGTTCATAGAGAGAGCAGAAAGAGAGGTAGTGTTCATAGATTCACTGTCTGTTAAGGAACCTAATGGTAGAGGGGAAGAAGCTGTTCCTAAAACGTTGAGTGTGCACCTTCACATTCCTGTCCCTCCTCCATCATTGGCTAGGGTCTTTAGTGACATACCAAAACTCCTTAAACTCCTGATGAAATATAGCCGCAGGCATGCCTTCTTCATAACTACATCAATATGTTGGGATCAGAGTAGATCTTCAGAGATGTTGACATCCCTAGGAACTAGAAGCTGCTCACCCTTTCCACTGCTGACTCCTTGATGAGGACTGGTATGTCTTCTCCCAACTTCTCTTTTGCCTCTTCCCAATGATATGTCTGGGCAATATCACCACCAGGACAGGGACTGGAACTCCACGTGGTTCCAAGTGTAGGGATTGCGGTGCCAAGGAGAGAGGGAAAAGAGGCAAGATAGGGACTCCAAAGACTGCAGATGCAGGGATCTGAGACATCAAACAAAATGCTGGAGGAGATGGACAGTTGATGTTCTGGGTGAACTGAGGTAAGTTTGCAGACAAAAGGACCTTGTTTATGAACTCTTCTTCCACCAGGATCACGAAGTCGGGCAGGGAAATGCTTTTATGCAAACAGTCAACTTCATAGTCCTCTTTGGACCTCTGAGCCTTTGACAGACAACCTCCCAAAAGGTAGCCGCTTTCAGAAACAGGTTTTCACAGGAAATCTGGACATTTGCACATTAAATGGACACATCTCCTCTATTGTGTTAAAGAGAACCCTGACACTGTACACCGTCAAGAGTAATTACCTGAGCAGGGAGATCACTTGTACTGGAAGCCACCTCTTCTCCTCATTCAAGAGGTGTTGGCGCCCAAGTTCCCAACCCCACCTCCCCCCGACAGCTCTTGGACGAGTGCAGAAGTGTTCCACTGCTGATAGAAGTTTACAGTCATCCATTATTGCTGTGCATCTGAAGTCACAAGGCCACAGATACCTCCTCTGAAAGACGGTGAAACAGATGGGTTTTTATGATAATTCAGCAGTTTCACGGTCGCAATTACTGATTCTAGCCTTTTACTTCAGATACATTTGATTAATTGAATTTTAATTTCTCTGCTGAATTGACAAAATATGAATGTGCCTCTGGACCATTAGTTAAGACCTCTGGAAAAAGACCTATTGAACCCTTAAATATCTTCACTGGAACACTAGCTTGTAGAGACTGCTAGTACAAAGACAGATGTTAACCGTTCACAGAGCTAAAAACAAAGTGTTGGGAGCAGCCCAGCAGGTCAGCAGTCTTTGGGGGGGGCAAAGGGATGTTAGATGTTTCAGGGTGAGTCCTTGTATTGGGACACAGAGACAGTTCACACAGAGACTACCTGTAGTTTACCCCCGTTGACAGAGACTGTCTGAGTGGACAGAGACAAGAGAGAGAAAGGAAAGAGAGACAAAAAAGAGAGAGAGAAAGAAAGGATTAGGTGTGTACAGAGACCCCAGAGAGAAAAAATTTATCTGTATAAACAGATAGTGACAAACTCTGATGAACTTCTGTAGATGCACGGTGGAGAGTATCCAACTGTTTGCAACAAGGCCTGGTATGGAAACACCAATGCCCAAAAACAGAAAGGGATACAGTCCAGTCCATCACAGGCAAAGCCCTCCCCACAACTCTGTACCTTTACATGGAGCACTGCCACAAGAAAGCAATGTCCATCACCAAGGTCCCCCACCATCCACATCTGACCCTCTTCTCACTACGAGGAGGAGGTACAGGAGCCTTCCGTCCCACACCACCAGGTTTAGAACAGTTGTCGCCCTTCAACCATCAGGCTTCTGAACCAGCATGGATAACCTGACGCTCCTCAACACCGAACTGATCCTACGACCTACAGACTCACTTTCAAGGACTCTTTACAACTCACACTCTCACTATTATTTTTTATTTTCACAGTTTGACTTTATTTGCACATTGGTTATTTGTTCGTCTTTATGTATGGTTTTTCATAAATCCTATTGTATTTCTTTATATTCCTGCAAGAAAATGAATTTCAGGGTAGTATATAGTGACATATATGTACATTGATTGCTTGTCAGTCTTTGCGTATGTAATAGTTTTTTGTCATGTTTCCTGTAAATGCCTGCAAGAAAATGAATCTCAAGGTAATATATGGTAGTTTCAACTTTTGAGATTACCTGCATAGAGAGACAGAGAGTCTACCTGTAAGTAGAGATTACCTATTCACAGAGAGACTGCCTGTACAGAGAGAGTACCAGCAAAGTGAAATTACCTATAAACAGAAATATTACCCGCAGAGAGAAAGAGATTACCTGTTCACAGTGGTTACCTGCACAGAGAGACTGCCTACAGGGAGAAGAGAGACTGCTCGAGTAATAAGAACATCATTTTAAATTTTATTTTAAAAATAGTCGATCTTGCACGATGCAGAGATCTGCTTTGTGATCACTCATATTTGGATAGCATTCTGTAGATCAACAGATGCCTTATTTTTAGCCGGGTCAGACCATGACAAGGCAGATAGGGCTTCCATCCAGCCACGAGGCAACGGGGAAAAAAAAGGAAGCTGCGTCGTTAAATTAAAGATAAAAATGTGAATTAATACCAGCCTGTCCCAGTCAGACATTGTCTTTTTAATTAGAACTCATCAGTTGGTATGTACTTGGACCAGACAGATGGCCAGACAGACAGCAAGCATCTCAGAGCTAAAAGTGCAATTTACATTTTCATCTAATTTTCACAGATTGCAACTTCCAAGAACATTCACTGATCTTTGCATTGTTCACATCAAAGCAGACCTCAGCTCACTGCGAAAACATCATTAACAGACCCATTTATCCTCACTTTAAACAAAAACTCACCGCACTTGCCGCTCCCTTCAAACTCTTTTTTTTAAAAAAAGGTCCTGCCAAATGGTCTCTCCTCTGGGAAATTGTTGGAAAATCGAGTCATAGAGTTCCACAGCCTAAAGACAGGCCAGTCGGCCCCTCTGGTCCATGCCAAGTTATTATTCTGCCAGTCTCATCGACCCACATAGCCCTCCCATCCATGTACCAATCTAAAATTCTCTTATGTTGAAATCAAACCCTCATCCATCATTCCCGCTGGCAGCTCATTCCACACTCTCACCAACCTCTGAGTGAAAAGATTCCCCCTCCTAATGTTTCCCTTAAAAATTCACCTTTCACCCTTAACCTATGACCTCTAGTTCTACTCTCACCCAACCTTGGTGGAAAAAGCCTGCTTGCATTTGTCCTATCTATGCCCCTCATAATTCTGAATACCTCTATCAAACCTCCCCTACTTCTCCTCTGACACTTGGTTTAGAGTGAACTTTTGAGGACAACTTTGACAACTTTGGTGCAATATGGGAAATATACATTCAGTGGCCACATTATTTGACACACCTGTACACCTGTTCGTTAATGCAAATATCTAATCAGCCAATCATGTGAATGCATAAAAGCATGCAGACATGGTCAAGAGGTTCAATTGTTGTTCAGGCCATCAGAATGGGGAGGAACTATGATCTAACTGACTGATCGTGGAGTGATTGTTGGTGCCAGACCGGGTGGTTTGAGTATTTCAGAAACTGCTGATCCCTTGGGATCTTCATGCATAACAATTTCAAGAATTTACAGGGAAGTCTGCGAGAAACAAAAAAAAAAGACACCTGGCAGGCAGCAGTTCTGTGGGTGAAAACACCTTGTAATGAGAGAAGCCAGAGGAGAATGGCCAGACTGGTTCAAGCTGACAGGAAGATAACAGTAACTCAAACAACCACGTGTTACAACCATGGTGTGTAGAAGAGCATCTCTGAATGCACAGCACATCAAACCTTAAAATGGATGGGCTACAGAAGAGAAGATCCCGGATGTAAAGAAATGCACATAGTGGCCACTTTATTAGGTACCCGCTGTACCTAATAAAATGGCCGCTACATGTACATGGCAAGATCCCATAAGCAGGGATGTTGTAATAACCCTATCCGCTCTTTCAGAGCTAAAAGACAGATGAATATTGGACAGGACAGCACTGGTAATTGCTCTCCAATATATGGCCACATTGATTACCACACCCCCGAGTGTGAGATCTTGCTCTGCCCAAGTGCTTTGTATCTTCCTGAAAAGTAGGACTTTGTGGTGTTTGTACTTTTCTATGCGACCATCACCAATGGGACGACGGGGTCTCAGTTTAACACTTTATGCACCACCCCGAAGCATCAACATAGTCTCTTGTGCTGAGAGGTATCTGAAGCAGGACGAGAACTAGCACACTGCTCACTCGAAGACAGGAGTGCCAGCAAGACCAGGGTAGTGGGTTAAGACAGAAAGCGTGAAGGGGGGTAAACAGAAACAGTCAAATATTTCCCCTCCCCACAACCCCCACTTGTTTTAACAGCTCCAACAGACCTGGAAGCTCTGCGAGCACAAAAACTATTTTATGGCACTTTCAAAGAAAAGTAATTGGCTTCTTTTATTTCCCCACAGGGTGCGTTGTTTAAACAAATTTAAGGAAACATAGCTTGCTGACAGGCAAAATCATATAAAACCTGATCTGTCTCTTTGAGGAGGGTTTGAAAGTTTTGATCTGAGTTTTACGCCCACATTGTTGCCTACTGTTAAAGCTTTAGTTTTTGTTCCCAGTTTTAATTGGTAAAACAGAAAGCTGACCAACCTGATATACTTGCTTTGTTAATAAACCTACCCCCCCCCACCCCGTAGTAAACGCTAGCTATTTGGTACCGACAATTTCGCTCCTTTTGCTTTGAGAAAGATGCACATACCTTTGAAAACATATTTATTTCATGCACACCAATCCTATCTCTTCGATGTGTTGACCAGAGCGATACACAGCATATTAATCAGTCATTATGACACAACAGGCTTTCAAAGAAAAACCAGCTTTAGATTTCTGGATAAGTAAATTGTTTATAATTTTTCAGCATAAAAGCAGGTTACATGACCCATTGAGTAACATCTGGAAGACTATGGTAGAATTTTGGACAGGATCAAGAATTAGGACACAAGAACACAAAATAAAAAGGCCATGCATTGGCCGCCAGGCCCCTCAGTTTGCCACATCATTCAATATGATCTCCGTCGGTCTCAAACCCTGCAGGACCCTTATTGATTGATGGGTAGAGATACAGCACAAAAAAGGCCTTTCCAGCCCTTCGAGCCATGCTATCCAGCAACCCCAATTTTAGCCCTGCCTAATCACAGGACAATTTACAATGACCAATTCACCTGCTAACTGGTCCGTCTTTGGGCTGTGGGAGGAAACCAGAGCACCTGGAGGAAACCCACACGTTCTACAGGAAAGACGTACAAACCCACGCATTCTACAGGAAACCCACGCGTTCTACAGGAAGGACGTGCAAACTCCTCACAGAGGATGTTGGGATTGAATTCCGAACTCCGACACACTAACCGCAACACTACCATGGCGCTCTAGTTTACAGGACATCCGTCTGGAACAGAGATGAGGAGGAATTTCTTCTAGCCAGAGGGTGGTGAATCTGTGGAATTCATTGCCACAGACGGCTGTGGAGACCAAGTCGTTGGGTATATTTAAAGCGGTGGTTGATAGGCACTTAATTAGTAAGAGTGTCAAGATTATGGGGAGAAGGCAGGATAATGGGGTTGAGATGGAAAATAAATCAGCCATGACAGAATGACAGAGCAGACTTGATAGAGTGAAAAATGGCTTAATTCTACTCCTATGTTATATGGTCTTATAGCCTTTACGTATGTTGATGTATTATTAGCAATTTCAATTGTTTTTTCAGAAACTAAATGTTGTGTCATCTTGAGACTGAAGTTTTATTAATAATCAAAATTTCCTGATTTCAACTAATTAACAAAAGCCAAACTACCTCTAAACTAAATCAAACTACCGCACAAAAAAAAATTAAGCCCCAGTTGTGGTTCCTTAAAGATTTTTCCAACACAGGCACGGATGTTAGACTTCTGCCCCTTTCATTACCTCCTCTTCTCTTTTAAAGTCTCCAAACTCAGGTGAGCTTTCGGCCTGACACTCTGAGGGAGAACCTCTCCACTCTCGCCAACCCCCCCCCCACCGCCTCTGGAGAATGTCACCTCACAGTCCCTGATGAGGCAGGAGCCAATTTGTTGGTTTGCACGGTGGGAAACACAAAACTATCCTGGAATTAGACCTAATCTCGAATGCTCTGCCTGTCAAATCATTAATTAGCTCTAAACCTGCTCAGACCCAGCTCAGTAAATACAATCTGCCATCACAAATAACAGAAGGTGAAATGCACAGAACCTGTATTTAAAAAAAAGAAGAATATTTTGACAGCTGTTTGGACCTAAGGCGAGAGCTGTAGGGTTCCCAACGATACTGTACTAGGCAGGCTCCTGTGAGCGCTGAAGCTTTAGGTTAGAAATGCACAAGGTTGTTTCTCAAGCAGATGGAACTAATGACATGAAACAAAATAGATCATTTTATTCGGTAAAGAAAAAAAATTGCACAATAGCGCACGGCAGAATGAATGATAGGGGCTAAAGGGTAGAAGTTAAAGCAGGCCAAGAACTACTGAAGTGTGGAAGACACCTGCCCAACGTCCTCCTAGGCTGGAGGTAGCGGCTTCTGTTTTCTCCGCACCAAGGTGACCAGTTGCTGCAGCGCCTTCCAATCACCAGCTACACTTGTTAACCCTTCGACTGCTGGAATCGTTCCGTGAGCACAGGCTTCCTGTTGCACTTTGAGAGATAAACCCTCCACTGAAGGGAGCGGCAATTTGAAAGCTTCGGGACGGGCCAGCAAGCGTTGAGGGAAGGGAATGGAAAACGGGCAGTCTGCTGCCCCTTTAATGCTGGTTCTTTGATTTCAAGTGAAGGTCTTGATCGTGCTGCAAGCTAGCGATACCTAGCTACCCGACTTAAACACGCAGCACACCATTGTTAATACTTATACTTCTGGTAAGATAGGGCACAAAAAAAAAATCACTGATACGGGGCACTGTTGATCTGAAAGATTAACAGTTTTCCTTTTGATAGATGCTCCTGGCCTGCAGTGTTTCCGGAATTTTTTTTTACTTCTGTTTGAGATTTCCAACATCTGCGGTTTGAAAAAAAAATTCATGTACAGTCAAAATCTCTCAGTAGGCACAGGACAGAAATCAGGAAGTGCAGCCCATCTGCTCCATGCTGACCATCTACGCTGGACCCGTTTCCCCCCGTTTGGCCTAGATCCCTCTAAACCAGGGGTCTCAGCCGATGATCCATGGACCCCTCGGTTAATGGTATGGGATCCATGGCATATTCAAAGTTGGGAATCCCTGCCCTAAACCTTTCTGGCTCACGTACCTGTCCAGCCACATTTTAACAGTAGCAGAAATATAAATAAAATGAAAAGAAGTGAAAGGAATTGCTTTGTGAGCCGCCCAGATGATGTTGCCTTTGGTACGCTGTTCACTGACGCCATCTTCAAATACGGACAACGAACACTGAGCTGAACTGAACTGAACTGAAATACACCTTTTGATTTTGTATTTTATGTTCTGTGTTTTCATTCGTTTTTTTGGATATCGGCTGCATGATTTTTTTCTGCACGTGGGGGAGATGGGGGGGCGTGGTTTGATGCTTGATGGTTTTTTTCTTTGAACGGGTTCCATGGTTGTTTTTAAAAACGCAAACGCGAGGAAGCCTGCAGATGCTGGGATTTCAAGCAACACACATAGAAGTTGCTGGTGAACACAGCAGGCCAGGCAGCGTCTCTAGGAAGAGGTACAGTCGACGTTTCGAGCCGAGACTCTTCGTCAGGACTAACTGAAGGAAGAGCTAGTAAGAGATTTGAAAGTGGGAGGGGGAGGAGGAGATCCGAAGTGATAGGAGAAGACAGGAGGGGGAGGGATGGAGTTAAGAGCTGGACAGGTGATTGGCAAAAGGGATACGAGAGGATCATGGGACAGGAGGTCCGGGGAGAAAGAAAGGGGGGAGGGGGAGGAAAAACCCAGAGGATGGGCAAGGGGTATAGTGAGAGGGACAGAGGGAGAAAAAGGAGAGAGAGAGAAAGAACGTGTGTATCTAAATAAATAACGGATGGGGTACAAGGGGGAGGCGGGGCACTAGCGGAAGTTTGAGAAGTCAATGTTCATGCCATCAGGTTGGAGGCTACCCAGATGGAATATAAGGTGTTGTTCCTCCAACCGGAGTGTGGCTTCATCTTTACAGTCGAGGAGGCCGTGGATAGACATACCAGAATGGGAATGGAATGTGGAATTAAAATGTGTAGCCACTGGGAGATCCTGCTTTCTCTGGTGGACAGAGCGTAGGTGTTCAGCGAAACGATCTCCAGGTCTGCGTCGGGTCTCGCCAATATATAGAAGGCCACATCGTGGCTGTTTTTTGTTTTGTGGCTGTCGGTGGGGAAGACGAATCCCAGGGTTACTGTATATACGACATACATAACTTCAATAATAAATATACTTTGAATCTTTGAGATACTGTTAATATATCTGGCTCAAGAACTTTCTCTGGCAGTTCATCCCATATTCTGACCACCCCTGGGTGAAAAGGTTACTCCACAAGTTCCTACTAAACCTCTCCACTCTCACCGTAAACCTATGCTTTCTAGTTCTTGATTCTCCCACTCTGGGTTAAAAAGACTGCGTGCATTGAAGCTCTCCAAGCTCCTCTCTGTAAGATCACCCCCTCAATCTCCGATGCTAAAATGATCAAAGTTCCAAATCAGGTAAAGAAGACAGAATATTTAAAAAGTAGGCTCCCATGAACAGAATCATGGTAGAACCAGAATTTCTACCGATGGACTGTAGAGAGCATTCTGAGTGGCCGCATCACCATCTGGCATGGACTCGCCAAAACACAGGATCAGAGAAAGCTGCGGCCAGCTCCATCATGGCCACTAGCCTGCCCAGCATCGAAGACACCTTCAAAAGGCGATGCCTCGAGGAGGCAACATCCATCATTAAGGACCCTCACAATTGATCCTCAATTGAGAACCAGGGAGGACTTGCCCACTCCTCATTATAACCATCAGTGAGAAGGTACAGGAGTTGAGACACATCCTCAACACCATAGGAACAGCTTCTTCCTCTCCAATCAGATTCCTGAATGGTCCATGAACACTACCTCACTATTTTGCTCTGTAATTGAACTATATTATGTATATATATATATATCTTTTTGTAACTTATAGCGCATGGCCAAGTGGTTAAGGCGTTCGTCTAGTGATCTGAAGGTCGCTAGTTCGATCCTTGGCTGAGGCAGCGTGTGTGTCCTTGAGCAAGGCACTTAACCACACATTGCTCTGTGACGACACTGGTGCCAAGCTGTATGGGTCCTAATGCCCTTCCCTTGGACAACATCGGTGTCGTGGAGAGGGGAGACTTGCAGCATGGACAACTGCCGGTCTTCCATACAACCTTGCCTAGGCCTGCACCCTGGAAACTTTCCAAGGCGCAAATCCATGGTCTCACGAGACTAACGGATGCCTATACAACTTACAGTAATTTTTTAATGTATTGCACTGGTCTGCTGCCGCAAAACAACAAATTTCACGACATAAGTCAGTGAATATTATTATTATTGTTGCTATTATTTTGTGACTGTATGATGTGCTGGATTGTAACCGTAGGTGCTGTGTGTGACTACTCTATATACACCCTGGCCCTAGAGGAACAATGTTTCGTTTATCTGTATACATGTGAATGGTTGAACAACAATAAATTTGAACTTGAAAATAAACATGATTCTGATTCTGATGATTCAATAATGTTTATCGAGTGGTAATTATTGATCTGGACACTGGGGGCAAATACCCTCCTCCTCTTCTGGATTGTGCTCAGCAGTGAGTGGAAAGACATTGGCTTAATGTCTCAACTGAAAGAAAGCACCCTTGACAAAGCAGTACTCTCCCAGTACAGTGCTGGAGCGGGCTTAAATCTGGGGTCTTCTCCCAGGTTAGAGCACCATTAACTCATTCTCATTCGGAAACCCACTCTCGTTACAGGGAAGGCTTGTACAGGGCAGTTGGTTTTGACAAGATTTAGTTGCATGTAGCTAGTATCTGCTTTTTTCCCCAGAGAGTAATTCCATTTCAAAGTTCAAACTAAATTTATGATCAAAGTACATATATGTCACCACATACAACCCTGAGATTAAATTTCTTGCAGGCATACTAAAAAAATCCACAATAAAATAATAACCATAACAGAATCAATGAAAGGCTGCCCCAACTTGGGCATTCAACCAGTGTGCAAAAGACAACAATGTGTGCAAATACAAAAAGAAAGAATAATAAATAAATAAGTAATAAGTATCGAGAACACGAGATGAAGAGTCTTGAAAGTGAGTCCATATATTGTGGGAACATTTCAATGATGGGGCAAGTGAAGTTGAGTGAAGTTATCCCCACTGGTTCAAGAGCCTGATGGTTGGGTGGGTAATAACTGTTCCTGAGCCTGGAGGTCTGGGTCCTGAGGCTCCTGTACCTTCTTCCTGATGGCAGCAGTGGGAAGAGAGCATGGCTGGGTAATGGAGGTCCTTGATGATGGGTGTTGCTTTCCTGTGACAACGCTCCATATAGATGTGCTCAGTGGTGGGGAAGGCCATATCCAATGCTTTTTGTAAGACTTTCCATTCAAGGGCATTGGTGTTTCCATACCTGGCTGTAAATTATTCCATATTTACTTACTTATTTAGAGCTACAGCACAGAACCAGACCTTCGGCCTACTGAGCTGCGTGGCCCAGCAACCCAGCGATTTTACCCTAGCCGATATCACAGGGCGGCTCACAATATCTAACCAGCCTACTAACCAGTTTGTTTTTGGAGTGTGGGAGGAAACCAGAGCACCCGGAGGAAACCCACACAGTTCACAGGGAGAATGTACAATCTTATAGGTGGCATTGAAATTGAACTCCGACGTGCTGAGCTGTAACAGCGTGGCGCGAACTGCCAACCTCCCGCTCCATTTTCTTTAACTTATTATCTGCCCTTCCTAATACCTTTCCAAAGGTTAAAGTGATATTCCAATCCCTCTGATGAAGGCCATTTAAAAATCAATCTGATTGACACAAGTGCAGAGCAAGCTGACTGGCTGGAGTTACTAACACTGATAAAAGGGCTGAATTGGTTTGCATAAAACTGTTATAGCATGTTAATAGCGATATCAGCTGATGTTACACATCCTGCTCACTCATTCCCAGAAGTTATTGATGAGATTATCAGTGCTCACTATAATAAAACCGAAAATAGATAAAACACAAGTAATTACTGGGGAGTTAATTTACTGATTGTACACAGGTAAAGGAAAATTCCCCTCATAACGAATGGAAATCTATGGGGTAACTATTTGCTCCAGTTTCCTCCCGCATTCCAAAGACGTACAGGTTAACGCTAGTGTGCTGTGGGCACACTACGTTGGTGTGGAAACGTGGCGACAACCCTGTGATGGTCGTAAAATTTCACTGTATGTTTCAATGTACCTGTCATAGGTAAGCCTAATTTTAATCAGGTTCCAAAAGACAATGTTTTCAGCAAAGTAAGAGCCCTTCAGTACTCCAGAAGACAATAAAGGAGAAGTTAATGGTAGGGGTCCGAGGTATAAAAACAACTGGGTACCTCTGTCATACAGCAATCCAGTATAAGCCACAGTTGGTGATACTGTCTGGGGCGAAACATTGACGATATCAAAAGAAATCCTTAGTTTTCATATTTATTTATTCATTTATTTAAGATTCCGCGTGGAACAGGCCCTTCCAACTCACCGTGCCGCATTGCCTAGCAACCCACCTATTTATCACAATACTGATCACAGGACAATTCACAAGGGCCAATTAGCCTACTAGCCGGTACATCTTCGGACTGTGGGAGGAAACCGGAGCACCCGGAGGAAACCCATGCGGTCTTGGGGAGAATGTACAAACTCCTGACAGAGAACGGCGGGAATTGAACTCCGAGCTGTAATGGCCTCGCTCTGTTACACTACCATAGCGCCCTGTTCTTCCTCATCCACGAGCAGGAAGGGTTGTTGGTCTTACTTTAGCATGTCCTTTGTAAAACCACCTCTGTGACGGGGACATTCCAACAGCACTGTATTAAGTGTAGCTTTATTTGCCACATGTACGTCAAAACGTACAGTTAAATGTGTCGTTTGTATTAACAGCCTACACCTCCCAGGGATGTGAAGGGGGCAGTCCACAAGTGCTGCCACATGTTCCAGCATCATTATAGCATGCCCACAACGTTTGTCAGAACAACACAGAACACAGCAAGCAAAAAAAACAACAAAGCTCCTTGCTTCCCTCCTACCCAACAACACACAAGGATGGTCTTCCAACCCCAGGACAGGCCTCCAGACTCCAAGTCAGACTTCAACTTCAGGACAGGCCTCCAGACCACCAGGATAGGCCTCAAACTCCAGCCTCCAGTCTTTGGCCACCAGGCTTCAACTTCCAGGACCTCCAATCGATCACCAGGCTACGATCCAACTTTGATGTGTGTTACTGCGTTCACCAGCAACTTTGATGTGTGTTGACTGCACCTCTTCCTACAGATGCTGCCTGGCCTGCTGCGTTCACCAGCAACTTTGATGTGTGTTGCTACGATCTTCAGTATCTGTTTATAAACAGCTCGTTGTTTTTCCTACACCAGCTAAAATACCTGACTGGCTGTATGGTACTTTTGGACAATCTGAGGTGATCCAAGGTGCCACAGGAACGTGGTAGTTTCTGATAGATTTAGTCCAAGTGTATTTCTGGGCTTTCCCTTCTTGTCTGCTTATTACAACAGCGCACTTTATAGGAACAGGTATCTGTTTTGATGCTTTGAGAGTTAGGGACAATCGTAATCATGTTAAAAGTTAAGAGACAAGTTATAGAGTGACAAAGCATGGAAGTGGGCTTTTTGGCCCACCTGGTCCACGTAGACTGAGGTTCTCCATCCAAACTGCATTAGGTTCGTATCCCTCTAATCCAGGGGTTCCCAGCCTGGGGTCCATGGACCTCTCGCTTAATGGCATTGGCCCATGGCATAAAAAAATGTTGAGAACCAATGCTCTAAAGCTTTCTATCCACGTACCTGCCCAAGTGCCCTTTAAATGTTGATAATGTACCTGCCTCAACCAGTTTCTCTGCCTGCTCACTCCGAATACCCACCACCCTGTGTGTGAAAAGGGTCCTATTAAATCTCCTCCCCCTCCTTCTCACCTGTGCCCTCTAGCCCTTGAGTCCTCAACCATGGGGGAAAAGAATGTGCGTATTCACCCCATTTATGCCCCTCATGATTTTATGGACCCCTACAAGTTCAACCATCAAACTCCAGCACGCCAAGGAATAAAGTCCCTACTTGCTCACCCTCTCTCCATAACCCAGTCCCCTGAGTCCCAGCAAATCTACAAAAGGAGAGACTAAACAACCAAAAGACCCAACCACTAACCATGGCTGCCACTTAACCTTGCCCACAGTGCGCCAGAATATGTGAATCCCAGACTGGACTCTACAGCCACCCAAGTTCAAGTTCATTGTCATCTGACTGTACATATACACAACCAAACAAAACAATGTCCCTCCAGACCACAGTGCACCCACAAAACATATATCACACACAGCACAGAAACCAAAATATTACCATGAATAAGTTAATAAAATATAATTCAAAATGCATATAGTGCACAGCAAAGGTAAACAGTAAGCAACTGGCTTACTGTTGGCAGGGTCTCACAGCCTGGGGGAAGAGCTGGCAGTCCTAGTCCTGATGCCCTTTTACCTTTTTCCTGACAGTAGTGGGTCAAAGAGATTGTGGGGTGGGTGGTAGGGATCCTCAAAAAAAACTTTGGGTCCTTCAACTGCAACGCTCACAGTAAATGGCACAAATTGGGGGGGAGGGGGGAAGATTAGAGACCCTGGTAATCCGCAGTTTTTACGATCCTCTGTAAGGACCCGCCAATAGACAACTCCTTAGAAGAACATCATACTCGACTCTAGCGATCGCACTACTACTTGTAAACCTCTGCACTCTTCCCAGATGAATGGCATTTTTACCAAAGATGACCAGAGCTGAACTCAATACCCCTAGCACAGCCTCGTCGATGTCTTATTGCAGATATGCTCAGGGATTCAGCCATTGAGTGAAGACTCAGAGGGCGTTGGATCTGGCTATCTGGCTGCAAGAAAACTAACCCAACAACCACACCACTGAACGTGAGACACGGCAGCACTGGTATCTGGCGGGGTGCATCGTTTCAGGAAAAAGCTTGCATTTCTACAACTGCTTTCACAAGCTCAGGACATCCCAAAGCAAATTGCCAACTGAACGTAACTCATTCCTCAAATGACAGAGACATGACAGCCAATTCACAACTCCGCAGTCTCCAACGAAGAGCAATGTAAAAATAACCACATCACCAGCTTTAGCAACATTAATTGAGGGAGAAATACTTGGCAGTCCACAGGAATAAATCTTAGTTTTGTTTTTCAAAATAGCACCTTTCAGAGCTCAAAGTGCAAAGTAAGTTTATAATCAAAGTACGTATATGTCATCATATGCCCCTACTACCCTGAGATTCATTTTCTTGCAGGCATTCACAGTGGATACAAAGAAATACAATAGAATCAGTGAAAAACTACACCCAAGATGGACGAATAACTAATATGAAAAAGAAGACATCAAGGATTAGAGTAAATTCAAAGTAAGTTCAAAGTAAATTTATTATCAGAGTACATATATGTTACCATATGCTGCTCTGAGATTCATTTTCTTGCAGACATTTACAGGAAGAAATGCAACAGAAATTTACGGAGAAACTACACATGAACAAAGACGGACAAAGCAACACACACACACAAACTGCTGGAGGAACTCAGCAAGTCAGGCAGCATCGATGGAAATTAATAAGCAGCCGACGTTTTGGGCCGAGACCCTTCGTCAGGGCTCTTCTTCGAGACTGACAAACGCCGTTGAACAAGACAAACTAAGAAAATAAAAACAATAGCGAGATTATGAGTTACATCCTCCTGGGAAAGCAGACAGGGTCCGAGTCACTGTCTTGTCAGGATCCCCTTCTCAGCGCTACTCTGGAAGCCAGGCTAGATCGCTGCACCCAGTTTGTGATCTGTGAAATCTTTCAAAAGCAGCAGTGTGGAGAAAGCAATGCAACTTGCGGAGAAATAAAGAGCATAATAAATTTAAAAATAAATTTAAGAACAGCATGAGTTAAGGAAAGATAATAAAGTCTACAGTCTGCCCTGGATCCCATATGGTCCATCCTAACATTTGCTCCTTTGCCTCCATTGTTCTGATTACTGCCAGTGGAGCTTTGCCTACCTCCTGCCATATGCAGTGAAGAGTCAGTTTTCACCTCAGGGGTGAGAATAATTTATCATCCATCCAGAATCGCTCAGATCTAATGACCTGAAACATTAAAGTGGTTTCCCTCTCTGCAGTTGCTGCCTGTCCTGCCGAGTATTTCCAGCAGCTTTCTGTTTTGTTTTAGACTTCCAACGTCTGAGGTGTTCCGCATTTGAATCAGCCAATCCTCTATGTGACCAGCTATCTATCGGCCGTGCCCATCCATCTATCCACAGGTCACGTAACTTTGCGTCTGAATCTTCACCCTGAAACCTTCCCCTTGCAGAGCAAGCGATGGAGTGAAGAATGCTCACACATTTTTCACACTATCACAGAGCAGGGGTTCCCAACCTGGGGTTCACGGACCCCTTGGTTAATGGTAGGGGCCTACGGCATAAAAAAAGCTTGAAACCTCTGTCTCAGAGGATCACTGAGAGGACCATCAAGATCTCTCTTCTACCCATCCTTGATATTTATCAGGAGCACTGGATACGCAAGGCCCTTAAAATTGTCAATGATCCCTCCCATCCATTCCATGATCTCTTTGACCCTCTACCATCAGGCAGGAGGTACTGTAGTATCAGGACAAAGACAGTTAGGATGAGAAACTGCTTCTTCCCCCAGGCCATAAGACTACTGAACGTCCTGCCACCACCCATGTCTCATCACGTATGAAGCACCCTTGGCATTATACTGTTTATTTCATAACTCACGTCATAAACGCACCTTATGCTAAATGTCAATCTGCTGGAATATATTTTATTATTTGGTAATTTATTTGTGGTATTATTACTCTTTATATACAGTGTTATGTATTAGTTTATATGTACTGCGATGCGTGTGAGTTAAATGTACTGTGTCGTGTGTGAGTTATATGTATTGTGATGTGTATGAGTTAAATGTATTGTGTTCTGTGTGAGTTATATGTACTGTGTTATGCACCTTGGTCTGGAGGAACATTGTTTCGTTTGGTGGTATACATGTACATATATGGCTGAATGACATTAAAAATTAACTTGAATTTGTTGGTTTATTCACACGGACGTCAGTGACTAGTCCTCCACAGTGAGGACTAATGGTGACACTTGAGGGCTGCTCCCAGCACATATTTGAACTGTGTCGATAGGTGTTCAATTCTTGCTGCTGTCTGTAAGGAGTTTATATGTTCTCCCCACGACTGCACGTGTTTCCTCCGGGTGCTGCAGTTTCCAAATACATACGAGTTAGGTTTAGTGAGTTGAGGGCATGAGATGTTGGCAACAAAAGCACGGCGACACTTGTGGGCTGTGCTAGCGCATCCTCGGACTGTGTTGGTCGTTGACACGAATGACGCATTTCACTGCGTGTGTCAATGTACACATGACAAATAAAGCTAATCTTTAATCTTTCATACAGGAGGAATTTTGAGTGTCTTTACAATGAAAAGAAGTAGACTGGAGTGGTGGCTTTTAGCTAAACAACAGCGTTTCCAACACAAAACCTGAAGTTAAACAACACAGTGATATTGATAGTTCACTGCTGATTATTTCAAACAAATACTGATGTGTTCCCATGGATCGTTGTGTTTTGTCTAACTACCTTTGGGCTGCACTGACCTTGTTCAGCACCTTTTTCTGTGTTGAGAACGGTTGCCACCACACTAGCTGACAGCTTAAAACTCCGTTCTGAAGGAAGCTCTCTTTGAAAATCAATTTAACTTCACATTGCAAAATCTGGACTTTCACAGCCAAAGTGAAATTAGAATCTGCAATTCTTTCTCCCCATGGTATTAAATTGTTCATTTTTGCAAAATAGGATTATAATTCATTAAAAAATCAGAATTGATTCTAAATCTGTAAAGTGTGAAGTAATTCACTTCGGGAGGTCAAATTTGAAGGCAGAGTCCAAGGAAAATGGTGGGATTCTTTGCAGTGTGGAGGAACTGAGAGATCTTGAGGTCCACGTCTTTAGATCCCTCAAAGTTGTCACACTAGTGGTTAAGAAGGCACATGGTGTGTTGACCTTCATTAGTCAAGGGATTGAGTTCAAGATCCATGAGGTAATATTGCAGCTCCATAAACTCTGGTTAGACCACACTTGGAATATTGGGTTCTGTCTGGTCACCTCATTATTGGAAGGATGTAGAAGCTTTAGAGGAGAGGAGATTTACCAGGATGCTGCCTGGATTGGAGAGCATGTCCTACGAGGATAGGTTGAGCGAGCTAGGGAATTTCTCTTTGGGGCGAAGGAGGACGAGAGGTGAATTGATAGAAATATACAAGATGAACAGAGGCAAAGACTGACTGGCCTTTTATTCAGGACAGATACAGCTATTACAAGCGGGCACAATATTAAGGATTGGAGGAAGGTATAGATTGGGGGTGACGGAAAATAGTTTTTTGAACACAGAGAGTAGTGGGTACATGGAATGCCATGCCAGGATGGTGATATGAGGCAGATACATTAGGATTCTGTGGGAGAAGAGAGTTACATTGATCTTAGAGTAGGTTTAAAGGTTGGCACTGTGGGCCGAAGGGCCTGTACTGTGCTGTAATATTCTACGTTCTATGTTCTAAATGCACAACTGTCTGTAAAATCGGCTGAGTGGCAGAGCAGTAAAGACGCTGCTGTCCGGCTCCAGGGCCCCAGGTTTGATGCTGACCTCAGATGCTACCTGTGTGGAGTTTTCACGTACCTCCTGTGGCCGTGTGGGTTTCTGCCCAGTGCTCTGGTTTCCCTCTCACACTGTGCTGATAGAGTCACCGTACATTGAAACTTATCCCTGGTGGGGGTGGCTGGCAGGACGAACAATGGTGGGGGGTGGGGGGAGAGGGAGAGGACAGCTGAGAACAGGTATCTTGTCATCGTTCTGCAAGCTAGCATAGATTGGACGGGCCAAATGGTCTCCTACTATGCTGATAGAAAATTGAAAAAAACAACGCTGGGATTTCTGGGAAAGATCAAAGAGCTGATTGTGGAATTCACAAAGGGTAGGACAAGGAAACACACACCAGTCCTCAGAGAGGGATCAGAAGTGGGGAGAGTGAGCAATTTCAAGTTCCTGGGTGTCACTATCTCTGACAAACTATCCTGGACCCAACTTATCGATGCAGCTATAAAGGAGGCATGACAGTGGCTATACTTCATTAGGAGTTTGATGAGATTTGGTTTGTCACCAAAGACACTCACAAATTTCTACAGATATACCATAGAGAGCATTCTAAAATAAGCTGTGGAAAATTGTGAATTTAGTCAGCTCCATCGTGGGCACTAGCCTCCGTAGTATTCAGGGAATCATCAATGAGTGATGCCTCAAAGAGGCAGCATCCATTATTAAGGACCCCCATCACCCAGGGCATGCCCTTTTCTCACTGTCACCATCAGGGAGGAGGTACAGAAGCCTGAAGGCACACACTCAGCAATTCAGGAACAGCTTCTTCCCCTCTGCCATCTGATTTCTGAATGGACACTGAGCCCATGAACACTAGTTCACCACTTTTTTTGTTACTATTTTTGCACTGCTTAAATTTAATTTAACTATTTAATATAGTTTATACCGACTGCAATGCACTTTTTTCCTTATTATTATGCATGGCATTGTACTGCTGCCGCAAAGATGACAACTTTCACGCATACGCTGGTGATATTGAACCTGGCTCTGATTCTAAACAGAAACTGAAATACTCACCAGAGCAGACAGCGATTTTTAATTAATTCAGAGATACAGCCGGGTAATGGACCCTCCTGGTCCATTGAGCCCCCGTCACCAACTACACCCCTGTAAGCCACGGAATGGGGGAGGAAACCGGAGCACCTGGAGGAAACCCAGGCGCACACGGGGAGAACGTACAAACTCCTTACACACAGAGGCAGAACTGAGCCCGGGTCAGTGGCGCTGTAAATGCATTTCTCTAACCACGACGCTACCGTGAGACTGAAACGGAGTTGCTCGACCTCAGATATTAACTGTTTCCCTCTCTACACATGTCTGAATTGATTATTGCTTTTATTTCGGATTTCTGCTTATTTACTTCTATATTCTAGCTCAATGCACTGAGTAATGATCTGATCTGTATGAACAGTACGCAAGACCAGCTTTTCACTGGTATCTTAGTACACATGACAATAATAGACAAATAAGCATACCAATTCAGTAATACACACACACACACACTGGTAGAGGAACTAAACAGGTCAGGCAGCATCCATGGACCCTCCCCCTACCTTTCAATTCTAGCTTTTGTCCCCTTTCTTTTCCCAGTCCTGATGAAGGGTATTGGCCAGAAATGTCAACTGTTCATTTCCCTCCACAGATGCTGCCTGCCCTGCTGAGTTCCTCCAGCATTTTGTGTGTGTTGCTCTGGATTTCCAGCATCTGCAGAATCGTCCTATCCCAACTTCAAAGTCCAAAGGGACAATGCGGTCTCTCCTCGTGATGTATAACGCTGAGACATCTACCCACTTTCCAACTCCGCCACAGACAGTCCCAAGCCCGGCCATGAAAGCAGAAGAATCGGCCATGGGGCTAGCAACCCCATCCCTTAAAATTCCAGAGCGACAGAAACACCAACAGAGCTCCAGGCTCCAGAGGCCTCATCCCTGGGCAAGGACGGAAACACCAAGAAGATGGGCTACACTTGGGGGCATCTTGAAGGACTGGCCCAGAACAGAGGCCTCTGCGAGCTACTGTCAGCAGCCTACGTCCCAGTAGAGGTGGCAGAGCTTAAGTAAATAATTAAGGATCTACTTTCTATCTGTTTCTACCAGATAATTCCATGATTCAGGGGGAAAAAAATCATTGTTTTAAATCTTTTAAATCTCTCTTACTATGTTTGGTCCAGCAGTTCACAAAATGGCCTCTTGTGAAACATTAAGCCTGTATACTAATGGGGCTTGCATTTAAATTCAGTTTTAGCCAGCGTGATTAATTGAACCATGGCACAAATATTTCAATTTGGCCCCTTTTTCCACTTTATTGCTTATAAATTCTCATCCAAGCGCAGTTGTTTTTAAGCAAATGGGCTATGTATTTACCGGCAATCAGCCTGGGAATATAATAAGCAGGTAGCGTCGCTCACGGTGACTGGGGCGCGTGGCAATGTTCCAAGGGGTAAATCGGTGTGTACACTATGCTCAGGCACTCACTCACTCACACAGATGAATGAGAAGGTGCATCATGGATCACATTTAACAGAATTACAGCAATTATGTAAATCTGCCATCCAAATAAAAAAAAACTAAATGCCTCTGGAACATCTGGGTGGGGAGCCAGCTCCGTCAGGTTCAAACCATGTTGTTAGCGAGTATTTATTTAATTGACAGTGAAGCAAAACTATCAGAGTCCTGTTAATCGGATACGCAGACCTGGAAAGAAAGACCTCCTCCGAGTTCATTCCAGCTATGTTCCACGCAATCCCAAACTGCTGTGGCGTGTCCGCCTTTGAAAAGTTCAAAGTTCCAAGTAAGTTTGTTATCGCAGCACGTGTATATCACCACATACAAGCCTGAGGTTCGTTTTCTTGCACGGGTAAGCGCAACAGGATCAATGAAAGACCGCGCATGGCCAGACGGACTAATAACCAACGTGCAAGAGACAACAAAACACAAAAAAGAAATAAAAGACAAAATAACGATAATAAGTACAGCAAATAAGCAATAAATATTGAGAACACGAGATGAAGAGTCCTTGAAAGTGAGTCCATGGGTTCAAAGGTTGCTGGGAGGGAATGGGAATGGAGGATGAATGAAAGCAATGAGAATCTCTACATCCCCAGCAACCTCACCTTACTGATCCCAGGAGAGAATGATAGGCTTGTTTCTAAATCCAGCCAGCTCCCTGTGGAGGTCCTCTCAGACCCGTGTCCTCCCTCTGTGTTTCTTCACTTTATGTTCCCTCATGCCTATTCAATTCCCGTTTGGAAACAAGAGTGACTTGGTTCATCCTCCCACCTCCAAAGGAACAGGCAGTGAGTTTCCGACCATGATCACCAGTATCGGCACTAACATTATCAAGGTCCGAGGCTGAAGGTAGGGGTCCACAGCAGTTACGGGTAGTCGGAGTTCTGCGCGAGGACAGAGGTTGAGGCCCGAAGGCCAAATCCATGATCGACAGGTCCTGGGGTTAAGGCCTGAAGGTCAAACCCATGACTGGCGAGTCCTGGGGCAAAGTCCGAAGCTGGAGGCCCAATACATGTGTGTGTGTCTGAGAATCCGTGGCCAAGGACTGGAGGCCTGGAGGTAGCCTGTCCTGGGGTTGGAAGCCTGTCTGTGTGTGTGAGTGGATCAGTGGGAAAGGGGATTGCTTTGTCGATGTTGTCTTGTCTTTTTAAAAAACAAATTGTTGCTGCTGCTCATGTTGTTCTGCTGAACTTTGTGGGCATGCTATGTTGTGGCCAGAATGTGTGGCAATATTTGCAGGCTGCGGCCAGCACATCTTTGGGTGTGTTGGCCATTAATGCAAATGACGCATGTTGTGATGTACGTGTGATAAATAAATCTGAATCAGATCTGAAACACTTGCACCTGGAGACAGTACGGTGTTGGAACTACAGACTCACATCACCGGCAACATCAATGGAAATGAATAAACAGTCAACATTTCGGGCCGAGATCCTCCATCAGGACAAGAAAGGAAGGGGAAAGAAGCCAGACTAAGAAGGTGGGAGGGAAGGGGTAGGTGTAAGAAGCTGGAAAGTAATAGGAGGAAAGGCAGGTGAAGAAGAAGGAATCTGATAGGAGAGGAGAGTGGACCTTGGGAGAAAGAGGAGGAGGGGCAGCAGAGGGAGGCGAAAGACAGGTGAGGAGAAGAGAGTGTGTAGAGGATGGGGACCCTAAGTGGGAAATTGAGGAAGAGATAAGGGTGAGTGGGGAAAATTACTATTTGGAGAAATCGATGCTCATGCCATCTGGTTGGAGGCTAAGCAGAAGGAATATGAAGTGTTGTTCCTCCAGCCTGAGAAAGGCCTCATCGTGGCAGTAGAGGAGGCCAAGGACCAACATGCCAGAATGGGAATGGGGTCGGTCACCGGGAAATCCTGCTTTTTGTGAATGGAGTGAAGGTTCTTGACAAAGCGGTCCCCCGAATCCATATTAGGTCTCACCAACGTAGAGGAGGCCACATTGGGAGCACTGGATACAGTAGACAACCCCAACAGATTCACAGGTGAAGTGTTGCCTCATCTAAAAGGACTGCTTGTGGCTCTGAATGGAGGTGAGGGAAGAGGAGAATGGGCAGGTGTAGCACTTCTTCCGCTTGCAGGGCTAAGCACCAGGAGGGACGAATGGAAAAGGGAATCATGGAGGGAGCGTTCCATGTGGAAGGCAGAGAGTGGAAGGGGCGAAGGTAAAGACATGTTTGGCAGCAGGGGCCCGTTGAAGATGGCGGAAGTTGTAGAGAATGGTGTGCTGGATGCAAAGGCTCAAAGGTAGGTGAGGACAAGGGGAACCCTATCCCTGTCAAGGTGATGAGAAGATGGGGTGAGGTGGATGTCCAGGAAATGGAGGAGATGCAGATGAGGGCAACATCAATGGCGGAGGAAGGAAAACTCCATTCATTGAATAGGGAGGATATCTCTGATGTCCTGGAAAAAGGAAAGCCTCATCCTGAGATCAGATGCAGTGGAGCAGAAGGAACATTTTTACTTGTGGACTCACAAGGGCCAACAGACGGTGGAATCTAGAGCAAAAGACAAGATGCTGGAAGAACTCAAGTGGGTCAGGCAGCATCCATGGAGGAAAATTCTATCGTGCTTCTTTGTATTTGATTTCCCAAAGAAAACAAATCTCAGGGTAGCATACCTGTACTTTGACAATAAACTTACTTTGAATTTAAATGGACAGTCGACATTTCGAGCTGAGATCCTTCACCTGGACTGAAAGATAGAGGGGGAGGTGGCCAGTGTAAAGAGGCGAGGGAATGGGTGGAGCGAGGATCTACGGGTGGTAGGTGGATCCAGCTGAGAACGGGTGATAGGTAGATGGGGGAAGGTTGAAGCCCGTCTAACAGAGGAGACAAAGGGCTGCAGAGGTTAGAATCTGATGAGAAAGGAAGGTGGAGCACTGAACCGTGGGGAGGACGGACGGGAGGGGAGTGTGGGTGATGGGTCGGTGGATCAGATGGAGAAGGGGAAAGATTAGATTGGATTATGAGGACACACAGTCCTCTTTTATTGTCATGTAGTAATGCATGCATTAAGAAATGATGGTGTGGGTGTCAAAGAAAGTGGGTCGATCAGGAGGAGAAGGAATGTAGAAGGGGAAGAGTTTTTTTTCCCCCTGAAACTAGAAATTTCACGCTTGAGAAGGTACATAAGGAACTCTGGAGGAGAAATATGCTCACATGAATGCTGGCTGCTGGCTGTTCTCAAGGGAACTGGGAATACAGTCCGCAGGATGGGTGTCCTATCTCATGCCCCGGGTATCATCTGCTTCCAAAGACAAAGATCTCCCCCACCCCCCCAACCCCTGAAGAGGAAGGGGCCCTCTGCTGAAGACACACGGACAGATCTTCCTTCCAAGAACAGCCTCTACTGAATTGAGGTTGAAATAACCGCCAAGTGGAATCCTCAGCAAGCGGGTAAAACATAGTGACAAATAAATTATCCACTTAACAGGAATTGACCAGGCCAGCAAACAAGTAGAGGAACTGTTATTGGGTCCTGACAGCTTTACAATCCTCAGGCAATTTGGGAATGGACTGAATAGTTACAAATGAAAGTGTGAGTGACGTTAATTAAGCCAGGCAATTTAAGCTACAGTATAAACACAGTGCACAGCTCCTTTTGATCGTGTATGGTGTACTACAGACAAAAGAGATGACATTACTGCCAGTAAGCTCCATTGCTGAATGGTATAAGATTAGGCCTAGGCTTTGAGGAGGACAAGTGGACTATTAACCCCTTGCCATTAAGGCCTCTTGACAGCCAAGGCCTCTCGACGGGTCTTAAGGACAGTACAGCTGTGGGCAAAGCATTTGGTTCAAACACACTTTAAGTAGAAACAATATTTTACAGGAGAAAGCTTCCTTCTATTTTTTATTTTGGCTTCGACATGTTATGACAACCATACCCTCATTGACAGGAACCTTTTTTATTGGCCTACCATAATTGTAAATTGAAACTGTCAACGAAAATTAAAGCGATATGACACTTGTTTAAAAACATTCAAGGAATTATAATTGTAACAGAGCTTCAATGGCGTTTTTTCCCCACAAATATATTTGGATTGCTGCAAACTCTTGTGTGAAGGCCTGTAATTAAGGATACTGGCTGTTCGATTTAGTACACAGCTGTCATAATATTTAATTAAATATATCCTATGACAAGGTTAAAGTGAGCAAAACACTTCTCCATTTGAGATTTCTGATAGTTGTCCTTTGATGATAAAATTTTAAGACTATCCAACTTTAGAAGGATTAAAAATTTCTTAAATGCATTAGGAATCAAACTTTGAGCTAGTGTTTGTTTGAATTTTCCTATTGGATGGCTAATACTTCCTCAAGTATTTCATTGGCCTACTGTGGGGCATGTGCAGTTATGGGGTATAAACGGAAGTCTCATTTGATAAATGGTCAGAATTTTACTGAACATGGTACAAAATTCAGGAATGTCTAAAGACAGAACAGCAAGAAATAGTACAGGCATTCATAATGACATTGTGAGTGGCCATTCATGGTCTTCTGCTGCTGTAGCCCATCCACTTCAAGGTTTGATGTGTTGTGCGTTCAGAGATGCTCTTCTGCACACCGCTGTTGTTAGGTGTGGTTATTTGAGTTACTGTTGCCTTCCTCTCACCTTGAACCAGTCTGGCCATCCTCCTCTGACCTCTCTCACTAACAAGGTGCTTTCAGCCACAGAACTACACGCTCACTGGATGTTTTTTTTTGTTTTTCTCACCATTCTCTGTCAACTCTAGAGACTGCTGTGTGTGAAAATCCCAGGACATAGCAGTTTCTGAAACCACCCTGTCTGGCACCAATAATCATTCCATGGTCGAAGTCACATAGATCACATTTCTTCCCCATTCTGATGTTTGGTCTGAACAACAACTAACCTCTTGACCATGTCTGCATGCTTTTATGCATTGAGTTGCTGCCACATGATTGGCTGATTAGATATTTGCATTAACGAGCAGGTGTACAGGTGTACCTAATAAAGTGGCCACTGAGTGTATGTCAGTGATAGAACATAGAACGTATAATAAACTTGAATCTGATTCTGCTCCTCGAAATCAACAATAAGACACCCCATACTGACAAAGTTGAACAGGGAATACAATCTGGCGGACCACCCAGTGTTGACCAAATCACAAAACATAAAAGGCATGGCCAGCTCAGGTAGAATCCTCCTCGCTCATACCTGACTGTCTTGTGCCAATGCAGAGAACAGGACCACAAGCAAGGACATCAAAGGTTACGGGGAGAAGGCAGGAGAATGGGATTGAGAGGGATAATAAATCAGACAGGAGAGACTTGATGGATCAAATGGTCTAAGCCATTCTTTGCCTTAGGTTTTTAAAAAACCTCCTCAAATCCCGTCTGATCCATTTAAGCCCATTTTCACTCTTTGCAAAGGCATTCTGGCTGATGCCCTCTTCCTTTCCAGTGCTGATGAAGAGTCTCAGTGCCAAACGTCAGCTGTTCATCCCCTCTGTAGATGCTGCCCGACCTGCTGACAGGGTTAGCTACTTCACATTCCTCGGTGTTATCATTTCAAAGGACCTGTCCTGGACCCAGCACGTTAACTGCAATTACCGGAAAGCACGGCAGTGCCTCTACTTCCTTAGGAGTTTGCAAAGGATCGGCACGACATCTACAACCTTGACAAACTTCTATAGGTGTGTGGTGCAGAGTAAATTGATTGGCTGCATCACAGCCTGGTATGGAAACACCAATACCATCGACTGGAAAATCCTACAAAAGTAGTGGATACGGCCCAGTCCATCACGGGTAAAGTTCTCCTCAGCATTGAGCTATTCTGCACAGGATACTGTCGCAGGAAAACAGTGCCTATCATCGAAGACCCCCATCTCCCAAGCCATGCTCTTTCCTCAAAGTTCATTTTATTATTCAGAATACAACACTGAGGTTTGTCTTCTCCAGATAGCCATGAAATGGAGAAAAAGATATACGTCATTGAAAGAAAAGACATCACCCCCCCGCACGAAAAAAAAAGAAACAAAACTCACAAACCCCAACCCCCACCCTCCCAAACCCTTCCCTTGCACAAAAACTAACAGGTCACCCACCCAGACACGGCAGCTAAAACATCTCGCTGCTACCATCAGGAAGAATGCACAAGAGCCTCTGGACTCACACCACCAGCTTCAGGAACAGTTATCACTCCTCAACCATCAGGCTCTTGAACCAGTGGGGCTAACTTCACTCTCCCCATCAGTGGAGAGCCTCCATAACCTACCGACTCACTCTCAATGACTCTTCAGCTCATGTTCTCACTATTTATTGCTTACTTATTTATTATTATTATTCTTTCTTTTTTTTCTTCCTTTGTATTTGCACAATTTGTTCTCTTTTGCACATTGGTTGTTTGCCCATTCTGTTGGTGCGTTTTTTAAATTTACTCTGTTATGTTTCTTGGATTTACTGAGTACTCCTGCAAGAAAACTAACTCCCAGTGTTGTATATGGCGGCATATATGTACTCCGATAATAAATTTACTCTGAACTTTGGATTCCTCTAGCATTTTATATTTGTGCTTTCCAGCTTTCCAGTAACTCCAGAATCTCTTGGGTCTAGGTACGTACAACCTGTTCAACTGGGCCTTCCACTGTGCCATGTAGATTAATTCGTTTATTCCCCACTCTTATGTTCCAAAATAACGCGCTCCAGGCTAGTCAGTCCTTCCCTTCAAACTTCTCGAGTCTACTCCGCACCCTTCTCCAGTGTCACACATATGCCCCCTTACCCCCCTGTAATTTACTGTCTGGAAATGAACACAGTAAATATAAATCAAAGAACTGCAGATGCTGAAAACCTGAAATCAAAACGGAAAATGCAGGAAACACTCAGCAGGTCAGGCAGCATCTGTGGAGGGAGAAAAAGAGGCAACATTTCAGGTCAAAGATGCCTCTTCTTCTGTAGATGATACCTCATCTGCTGAATATTTCCACTATTTTTTGTTTTTATTATAATGTGTACAATACCCCAACTGCAGCTAACTAGTATCTTCTACAGTCTCTTCTATTTTTACATTTCTTATATTTTGAACCTTGATGGATGCACACAGCTCTTTTGCCTTCTTAATTTTATCTACATGCCCTGGTTGCCTTGAGGCAGGGGTTGTTCAATGGTTCAGTGGTTCTGTTTTATATCAGAGAATGGATACAGCATACAACCTGAAATTCTTACTCTTCCCAGACATCCACAAAACAGAAGGAAACTCCCAAAGAATGATCGACTGAAAAACGTTGAAACCCCAAACCCCACCCCCACGCACAAGCAGCAGCATCAACCCTTCCCCCTCCCCCCGAAAGCACCAGCCCACCACCACCCACCATGCAGGTCACAGCAAAGCCCCCAGAGACAATGACCTGGAGTCCATCCAAAACTAGTGTCCATCCCAACACTTCGACATCCCACAGACTCTCTCTCTCCCCAGCTCTCTCTCTCTCTCTCTCTCTCTCACTGATGAGGGAAAGGCAGATATCACTCCTGCCACAGTGAGGGGGGAAGCCAAAAGCTTGCTATTTCGATGTTGCAGTCTTAACCTTTTTTGTGCCATGGACCCCTTTGGCAGTCCACTGAAGCCTGTGAACCCCTTCTCAGAATAATGTATTCAAAATATATAAAATCAAATATGTCAGATTACAAAGTAAACCAATTATATCGAAATATCAAAAAAAAACATAACTGAAGGAAATGCTAAATTTCAGTTGGAGGTTAGTGAAAATAAAAGTGTAAATATTTTCCCATCCAAGTTTACAAAACCCTCCCCCGCCCAAATCTATCCACGGACCATCAAGTGGTTTGTGGACCCCAGTTTAGGACAACCCCACCTTAAGGGATCTCAGGACATATGTTACAAATGGACAAATGAATGCTTTTTAAAAAAAAATATATTGATATTTGCAAAGCCTGAGAGTTGCTGTGTTTAAAAAAAACACAGATGAGCCTGTGACAAATTATTAACATAAATTATGATTTTCAGACTGCTGATTGAGCCAGTTCTGGAGATTGATTGAATTAGGAAATTAGTCCCAGTGCCCACACCTGAATTAATTATGCAAATACGAATCACTGAATAACAAAAAATGTATTCCACGCTCTGTTCCCTGAATGAGAGGTATTAATAAATAAACTCTGCAGTAAACAAGCTGATGATTCTAAAGCCAAAAGGTAGATATATTGTGTGCTGCCACGTTCTTCCATCCAGCGACAAACCAAATTCAATGAATAGTCAGGGACTCAATACCAGTTGCACAAAGTCTACAATTTAATTCCTGGGTCCTCTGCCCAGCTGAGTGGCAAACACTCATCGAACAGAATTAGGGCGACACAGCAGCGTAGAGGTTAGCGCGACGCTATTACAGCTTGGGGTGTTCGGAGTTCAATTCCAGTGCTCCCGTGAGCATGTGGGTTTCCTCCAAGTGCCCTGGTTTCCTCCCAAAGACCAAAGATATACCGGTTAAATAGGTCATTGTAAATTGTCCTGTGATTAGTCTAGGGATAAATAGATGGATTGTTGGACGGTGCAGCTCACTGCGTTAGAAGGGTCTGTTCCGCGCCGTATCTCTAAATAAAGGAGAATGGCACAGAAGAACATGCAACGCACAGGAACCCTCTTCTATCATCTTCATTCCCCACCCTGTACAAAGGTCACAGGCCTAGAGCAATGATTCCCAACTTTTTTAAAGCCATGGAGCCTTACCATTAACCGAGGGATCCGTGGACTCCAGGTTGGGAACCCTTGGCCTACAGGGAGGGCTTCGCTGTTTCAGGGCCTACTTCAGTCAGACGTAAAAGGGCCTTGCCTGAGCCAGCCCCAGTCTGAAATTTGGAATGTGGCAAATGTGGGTCCCCTTTAAACGGCTAGACTTTCACGAGTGTACTGTACCTCACAGTGCCCAGCCACTGAACCAGCACACCCCCATTTTAAAAGTCTCACCCAAATCCAAATACCACCTTTACTCCTGCACCTTCCAACCCACGGCCCATTCACCTTAACCCCAATCTCTGCCCTCCCCTTCACCCTGGGATGCAGACTCGGGGTGAGGTAGGGTGAATAGAGAGGAGGCTGTTGGTCTGAAACATCAAAAACATTAACTTGGCTGGCTTCTGCTTGACTGTAATCTGATATTAAACTGGTAGAACTGCCTTTAAAAATAGGAAACAGCAAAAGGAGCTGAAAATTGGCCAGCACCCGTCACGAAAGACCGTCAACAACCGAGACTTGTCCTTTTCTCATCACTACCATCAGGGGGGAGGTACAGAAGTCTGAAGACACGCACTCAACATTTCAGGAACAGCTTCTTCCCCTCTGCCATCGAATTTCTGAATGGCACATGAACCCATGAACACTACCGCGTTGTTCCTGATTTTTTTTTTGCACTATTTCTTTATCTTGTAATTTAGAGCAATTTTTATCTCTCTGCACTGCACTACTGCCTTAAACAACCATTTTAGATTGTATAAAACAATGATAATAAACCTGATTTTGATTCTGAGAAAAAAAGAGCACATTAGACTTCTGAAACATAAAACATCTGGTGCTTCCTAGGATGGAGATGATGCAAACCCTTCCACCCAAGGAGACATTCAAGGTGACCAATGTCAGAGAGGGTCTGATCCCTGGAGCAGTACAGGGTCCTCTTTAGGGAGTTACTCTGTATTTGGTTCTTCTTGTGCCTGACGTCACACTCCCAGTATTGAAGACAAGCTATCCAACAGGCTGGTCACAAAGGCTCCAGAGAACCTAAAGCAGGAAGGAGTATCGAGGATTTGGGCTACAAAGAATGCACACACCTTCTTGCCTAGACCGGAATTCTGAACTGCATTAAAGAAAAGCAACCACAAAAAAAGCAGTCCCGAGACAATAAATCATGTTTAATTTTAAGTATTTTCTGCATTTGAAAAACCATTCACAGAGCCTTGAGTAGACTTTCCAGTTAAACCCAATGGCAGCTGTAAGCTCAAGGCAATCTGCTCTCGGGGCAGAACCAGTGTAACAGGAGGCAGTCATTCGTGCCATTAAACAGTCATTCAATTAGACCTTGATCATTCCTAAGCTCATCCTGCTGCTTTAAAGCCTATTAATGGGTTATCCATACCTGGCCTCGAGCTGGAATGCTTAGCCCCCTGCTCTACTCGCTTTATACTTATGTCTGTGAGGCTAAGCACGGCTCCAACCCCACATACAAGTTTGCCGACAACCCCACTATTGTTGGCCGAATCAAAGGTGGTGATGAATCAACGTATAGAAGGGAGAATGAACACCTGGACGAAAGAATCCACAACAACAACCTCTCACTCAACCCAAACAGCTGATTATTGACTGCAGGAGGAGGAATCCAGAGGTCTGTGAGGCACTCCTCATCAGAGTATCAGCTGTGGAGAGGGTCCATAACTCTAGATTCCTAGGCATTATGATTTCAGAGGATCCGTCCTGAGACCAGCACATAAGTGCCATTATAAGGAAGGTACAAACTTTCTCAGAGGTTTGCAAAGGTTCTGCATCTCATCTAAAACTTTGACAAACTTCTGCAGGTGCACAGTGGAGAACATCCTGGTTGCTGGCATCACTACCTGGTACGGAAACACTAATGCACGAAAATGCAAAAGCCAACAAAATTAATGAATACAGCCTAGTCCATTGCAGCAAAAGCCCTCCCCCACCATTGAGCGCATCTTCAAAGAGTGCTGCCATATGAAATCAGCTTCCTTCATCAAGCACCTGCTCCATCCAGGCCTTCCCCACCACCCAGCCCATCAACACAGCGTACCACCACAAGAAGGCCGCATCCTTCGTCAAGCACCATCACCATCCAGACCAAGCTCTCTCCTCACTGCTGTCATCAAGAAGGAGGTACAAGTTCTCAAGGTCCCATGTCACCAGGTTCAGAAACAGGTATTACCATTCAATCAGCAGGTTCCTGAACCTCACTCACCTCAACTCTGAGCTGATTCCACAACCTATGGATTCACTTTCAAGGATTCTGCAACTCATGTTCTCAGTATTATTTATCTATCTATCTATTTATTTACTCACTTGTTTATTAGTTACTTGTTTATTTATTTATTTCTACTACTACTATTTGATTTTTTTTGTATTTGCACACTTTGTCTTTTACACATTGGTTGTCTGTCAGTTTTTGTTTATGTGTAGATTTTCTTTGATTCTATTGCATTTATTGGTTTACTATAAACGCCTGCAAGAAAATGAATCTCAGGGTACTATATGGTGACATTTGGTATTTGGCACTAAATTTACTTTGATCTAGTTCCTTAAACTCCTTATTAGATCTACTACATCTATAGGACATTGGCACGTGGACAAGTGGTTAAGGCATCGGTCTAGTGATCTGAAGGTCGCTAGTTCGAGTCTCAGCTGAGGCAGTGTGTTGTCCTTGAGCAAGGCACTTAACCACACATTGCTCTGTGACGACACCGGTGCCAAGCTGTATCGGCCCTAGTGCCCTTCCCTTGGACAGCATCAGTGGTGTGGAGAAGGGAAACTTGCAGCATGGGCAATTGCCGGTCTTCCATACAACCTTGCCCAGGCCTGCACCCTGGAAACCTTCCAAGGTGCAAATCCATGGTCTCACGAGACTAACAGATGCCTATACATCTGTAGGACTAAACCCCTTGTCATCAATGGGCTGGTCCACAGACATCACACAACCCACATTTTGTCCATTCCAAGGTGAAGTAATTCTTGTCCTCTGGGAATAATTCAGACATCTAATTCGCTAATGCAGCTAAAAGCTATTCCCAAAATGTTTTCACAGGGCCTTGTTATTTATTTTTAAGAAATGAAGGCCTCTCATTGTTTTCAGTTGACTATTCCAGCAGCTTATTGATTAATTCTACACAGTTAATCACTTTGCTCTGTACAGTCACCAAGACATGGAAATAGCTTCAACAAATATGTGTAGATCTCTTGTGATGTGTAACTCCTTACCTGGTCTTTCCCAGTCGCAATCTAGCCTTATGTTATAGGAGCTCGCTTTGTACTAATCAATGTTGGTGTCCATGTTACATCCATGACAGATAATACACAGGTAAACTTTTCTTCATCTGTGGGGGAAAATGTTTTACAAAATTACTTCACAATCAAGGCAAAATTTTGTCAACTCTTAAAAACAACTAATCAATGGTGAAGACAATCTACGACTTAAAACTGTCCAATTACAGCTTTGTAGATCAAAAGCTCTCATTGGCTGTGCTTCAGCAAATTAAAGAAATTCCTTTTTGATGCTAATATACCTCCCTGAAGTAGCCCTCCCCTGAAATCACAGTACTCCAACTAAGCTGAGGAAGTACGTCTGAGAGGAACTTCCAGAACAAAACTGGGAGCATAAATCATTTCAGCAGCTTCAAGTAGACAGACCACTGGGATTTCAACTCATTTGTCTTTCACCTTGTTTCTCCAGGACAGTTTGTGCACTCGTCCTGGCTCTGTACGTGGCTATCAAATCAAATTCTTCGGCTATCTGCCTCAACATCTCTTGTAAAATTTGATATGGAGTCAAACAGTGGCGAAACAGGCCATTCAGCCCACTGAGCTGGTGCCAACCATCAATCCCACCCTAATTCCTTTTTACTCTCTCCACCTCCTCATCAACTCCCCAGTTCCGGCAATTTCCAGTGGCCAAGTAATCTACCAGCCAGCCTGTCTTTGGCGTGTGGGAGGAAACTTGCTTGAGGTGAAATATTTTGGAACATTTTTCTCTTTTTAGGGCTCTATATTAAAGGAAATTGTTGTTGTCAGAATTGCAAATCAAAAGGATGTGCTAACCTTTACTTTGCATTAGGTGAACAACGCGCAGAAATCTGTAATAATTTTATAGGTTAAAAAGAAAAGGACTGGAAAGGTTAGGTAAGTTATATCTCTGTAATGGTAGCAGACAGATCATGATGGATGACAGCAGTTATGTCTGCCTGGTGTTTGCCAGAATCATTTTGCTACAATATTTGCATTAGAAGAAAATTTAGATGCCTGGATTCTGACAGCTGATTCCCATCCAGAGTCATTTAGATATCAGCTGAAATTATTCATCGTTGGTATTTCCTATATAATGATAGATGCGAACTGTTCATATTGTCACCATGCACCACTCTGTACAAAACTACACAGCTTGACTCATCTGCTGCTGGGCAGATGAAACTATCAAAGAGACGAGCCATATGAACAGGAAGACTGGAGTTTCAAACCCATTAATTGTTCCGTATCTGCTTCGTTAACACTCTAACAAGATCTCCCCGCAAGAGGACCACAACCTTGTCGTAGGGTTTGGAGGCTTATGTGCTTTAATGACCTGGAGATCTGCGCTGGCTGGAGTCAGAGCTTTATGCTTTGGCTCTGGGTAAGGTCACCCATGCCAAACAGGTCAAAGGGCAGAATCCAGTGGTCCTCCGGTCCTCCAGGTTCGGGGGTTCAGCTCAGGGCCAACAATCCTGACTGGTCAAATAAAACTGTTACGGAAACAGCAATGAAGAATCCTTCTATACCTGTGTGTGATGGCACTTCTGAATCTCCACCCAGGGCTTGCACGACCGACAGTAGTGAAAACTGAGAGGAAACCTCTGACATGATGAAGGAAGCCCTGAACACCACCAGAGATCAAGGGCCTTCACAGCGGCCCTAAACGCCAGCAGTGTAATAGGCAGTAGGTGACAAGATCTCAGAGCTAACTTATTGAACTGTCAATTCATCTGTGACCTGGGTTATCCTAATGGGGTCAGGTGCCTCCATAACCTCAATTCCTCACCCCAAGTTTGCCATGAACAGGGAAAAGGACTAAGAGATGACCCAGTCACCCTTGGAGAATTCATGGAGCCATACAGGGCGGAAGCAGGTTCTTCAGCCCAGCTGGTCTGTGCCAAGCAAGATGCCTCATTAAATCCAGTCCCATTTGCCAGTATTTGACCAATAAACTTCTAAACGTTTCCATTGTAAAGGCCATATGTCTGGAAATCCAGGAGTCCACTGGAGACTGGAAGCTGAAGTGGCCTGTCCTGCGTTCTGACGATGTTGGTGGTCAGGTGGGAGGGAGCAGTGGGGTTGGTTCTGCTGCTGTTGCTTGGTATTTTCTGTTCTGTTGTCATGACGAGCGCGGAAGGTGTCTGGAAGTCAAAGCCGAAGCCTGGAGACTGGAGGCCAGAGGCCTGCCCTGCAGTTGGAGAACCGTCCTTGTGTGAGGTTTGGGTGGGAGGGAGGAAAAGGGATTTGATTTGCTGTTGTTGTTTTGCTGCTTGTTGTGTCCTGTGTTATTCTGCCGAGCATTGTGGGCATGCTGTGTTGGTGCGGGAATGTGTGGCGACACTTGAAGGCTGCCTCCCGCACATCCTTGGGTGTGTTGGTTGTTAATGCAAGCACCACATTTCACTAAATATTTCGATGTACTTGTGGTAAATAAATCTGAATCTGTGTACCTGTTCAACAGTATATTACACCAGGATAGCTTCCAAACTGATGGCATGAATAGCGATTTCTCTAACTTCCCCATTCTCTCTTTTTCCATTCCCCATTCTGGCTCCCCCTTTTCTTCTTCTCTTCTCCTCACCTGCCCATCATCTCCCTCTGGTACCCCTCCTCCTTCCCTTTCTCCCATGGTCCACTGGGCTCTCCAATCAGATTCCTTCTTCTTCAGCCTTTTACCTTCCACCTATCAGCTCCCAGTTTCTCACTTCCCACCCCAACCAACCACTTTCCCCTCACCTGGTGTCACCTATCACTTGCATGCTTGTACTCCCTCCCCCCTGCAACCTTCCTATCCTGGCTTTTTCATCCTTTCCTTCCAGTCCTGTTGAAGGGTCTCGGCCCAAAACACTGACTGTGTATTCCTCCCTATAGATGCTGCCTGAACTGCTGTGTTCCTCCAGCATTTTGTGTGTGTGTGTGTGATGCATTGAAAACAATGGGAGCATTCAGCAATCAGGCAGCTTCTGAGTTCATCTGAACGGTCTCAGACCTGAAACATTAACTCTGGTCCTCTCTCCACAGACGCTGCCTGGCCTGCTGAGTGTTTCCAGCATTTTCTGGTTTCTGTTCAGGTTTCCAGCATCTGCCTTTTGGCTTGAACATCAGTGTTCGGCTCGCCCTTCTATCTGACACTAATCACTCAGCAGCCCAGGATGTCCTTCCATCCTTGGAAGAGTGTTCATGAACCCCCCCTTAATTCATCCCATGCTTCTCTCAAACTCTGCCAAGGACGGTCCCAAGCTCGGCTGTGAAAGGAGGTGGGTTGGGCATGGGGCCAACAACCCCATCCCATAAGATAGCCATAGCTACAGAAACTCCAACAGAATGACCTCATCCCTGAGAGAGAAAGGATCTTCGAAGGGTGCACTTGGGGACAACTTGAAAGACAGCCCAGGATAGAGGACTTTGATGAGCTGCTGTTGGTGGCCTATGGAGAAAGCTATTCAGACAGCACAAGGAAGGCACAGCTCTTTCATGGAACAGGTATCCCAAGATGCATCAGCCTCAGGCCTCAGGCTTCATTTACATTGAAGGATCTGCAGCATTTTCTGTTTTTGAGCAACTAAGTATACTTCTCTCATACACAACTGGCAAAGTTACGTGAAATGGAAATTACTAACTTTAACTAGCTATTGACATCATAAGGAGTCATTGGCTGGGAGTTATTTGCCTTCACATTCTGATCATTTGCATAGGGAACAGTGTAATCCATAATAACGGCCACACCCAATGCATAATTCTTAAAATTGATTTAATCTGCACAGACACTTTGGAGTCTGCGGAAGCCACAAACGCCCACTGTTTTACCTTTTAATTCCATTAATTTATTAAGATGTTGCAATAAGAAAATTTGAAATGAGTGCAAACATTTTAGCCACAAAGTCTGCTTTCTCAAACAAGGCTTTTACATGGATAGGTTTTTTGAACATTGTAAAAAAAAATTTAGACAGGAGGTCAACGCATTGTGCATTAGAACAGAGAGTTACACACCAAATATTTATACTTAAGAGCTAATAATAAATATTGAGTAATCCAAGAATGTGAATAGGTGAAGTACTCAATGCTTACCTTATTTCAGCCTGGGAATTATAGTGTGCATGCTGTTACTGTAGGAATGCTAAGTGCATTCAATTAATTTAATTTGGCCACCATTTTATTACCCCTCCTGATATGTTGGTAATAAACAGGCTGATGCGTCTAATACAGTGAATCAGAATCAGGTTTAATATCACTGACATTTATCATGAAATTTGTTATTTTACAGCAGCAGTACAGTGCAATCCATAAAAAATGCTATAAATTATAATAAGGAATATATATAAAATAGTAGTGCAAAAATAGTGAGGTAGTGTTTACGGTTACACCTATTCTCTGCCTGCTTGTCCTCCTTCCTTATTCTGGCTTCTTCCCCCTTCTGTTACAGTCCCGATGAAGGGTCTCAGCCCAGTTTATTCTCTGTTCAGAAATCAGATGGCGGAGGGGAAGAGGTTCTTCCCAAAACATTGAGTGTGTGTCTTCAGGCTCTTGTACTTCTCCTCTGAAGGTGGCAATGAGAAGAGGGCTTGTCCTGGGTGATGGAGGTCCTTTTGAAGATGTCTGCCGCCTTTTGAAGATGTCCTCATGGAGAGAGTACCTTCCTCCAAAAGTAATGGATGCTTGCAAGTTTAATCCTTCCAGACACCAATATAAGGTGTTTGAAACTCTACAGAAGTGGGAAGATTTGTGAAGTTCCTTCTCGACCATAGTAGGTTACAAGTACATGCCTGGTAGCTCCCATGTTTAAGACAACGTAGACTATGTGCCTTCTGATGGTGGGGAAATTGGAGTAACTCCAAATAATAGTGCCATTGTAAAACTAACTGGGTTTACTTAACACCAACTTCCTATCTCAAACCCATCAAATCAGGCACAATATGGAAATTAGTGGGTATAAAGGGCTGGAAATAACACTGTTTGTGTTAACAGCCAACACAGCCTTAGGATGTGCTGGGGGCTGCCTGCCAGTATTGCTACACATTTTGGCACCAACACAGCATACTCAGGATGTTCAGCAGAACAACATAAACAACAATGACAACAACAGAACAGCAAAACAAGCCCCTATCCACCCCCACCCACCTAGCCACTCACACACACAGACAGGCCTGCGATCCCAGGACTCGCCTATGACAGGACCCCAAACTCCAGGCTTTGAACTGTGGACTCAACGTCCTATGGGCTCCGTGGCCCTTGTACCTCCTGCCCACATGCATCTCTGGTCCTGGGAACTGCTGATTCACCGACCTGGGGGGGAGATGGTTATCAACCCTTGTCCTCGCCAGCCTTCATCCACCTGCAGATCCGACATCCGTCCACGGGGATGTCTGGCCTTCTAACTGCAGAGTGCTCTGAGGTAAAAATGGGCACGTTTGTGTCCAACATAGCAAGAAATGTACACTTGCTTAGAGGCTGCAACAGAGATACTATATCTAGATTCTGACATCAAGAACTCACAAACACAGAAAATGGGGTCTTTGCAAAGGGAGAGCTTCTCTCGGTTTCTCCCTCCCTTTTGATCGTAGCTCTTCCCTAAGTGATTTGTGTTTATTTTTTATTGTTTATTTATTTTATTGAGATACAGCGCGGAATAGACCCTCCTGGCCTTCGAGCCACACCGCCCAGCAATCGCTCGATCCAACCCTAGCCGAATCATGAGACAATTTACAATGACTAATTAACCTACCGACCGGTAGGTCTTTAGACTGTGGAAAGAAACTGGAGCTTTCAAGATGGTGCAGAGGAGGTTCTCCAGGTTGATTCCAGAGATGAGGAAGTTAGTCTAGGAGGAGGGCTATCCAGTGAGTATCGCCTGGGAATATACTCACTGCAATTCACAAAACTGAGACAGCACCTTATAGAAATATATACAGTTATGAAAGGAATAATTGAGACAGAAGCAGGAAAGTTGTTTCTGCTGGGAGGTAAGACAAGAACTGGAGACATGGACTCAAGTTTCAGGGGAGTAGATTTATTTAACACACATAAAAGTTGCTGGTGAACGCAGCAGGCCAGGCAGCATCTCTAGGAAGAGGTACAGTCGACGTTACGGGCCGAGACCCTTCATCAGGACTCGGCCCGAAACATCGACTGTACCTCTTCCTAGAGATGCTGCCTGGCCTGCTGCGTTCACCAGCAACTTTTATGTGTGTTGCTTGAATTTCCAGCATCTGCAGATTTCCTCGTGTTTGAGTAGATTTATTTATTTGTTTTTATTTATGGAGATGGGGGGACGGGTCCTTCCGGCCCTTTGAGTCGCAGTGCCCAGCAATTCCCCCCCCCCCACCCCCGATTTAATCCCAGCCAAGTCACGGGACAATTTACAATGACCAAGTAACCCACTAACCGGAGTGTGGGAGGAAGCTGGAGCACCCCGAGGAAACCGGTGCGGTCATGGGGTGAACATACGAGCTCCTTACAGGTGGCGGTGGGAATTAAACCTGGGTCGCCTGGTAGGATGCAGAACTGCTTTTTGCCCAGAGAGTGCTGGACCTTTGGAATTCTCTGCCCAGGGAAGTAGTAGAGGTTACCTCATGAACGATGTTTAAGACACAGTTAGATAGATTTCTTGCATTATAGGAGAATTAAGGTTTATGGGGAATAGGCAGGTAGGTGGAACTGAGTCCATAGAAAGATCAACCATGATCTGAAAGACAGAGCAGGTTCGATGGGCCAAATGGCCTTCTCCTGCTCCTAGTTCTTATGCACTCCCAGCTAAAACAGAAAACGAAATGAGGCATCTTGAAAGAGGATCAGTAAGACTGAGAGCCTAGATCACAGGAAGGAAAAGTAACTGGTCATTTGTAAAAACATTGGAAATATGATCAATTAAATGAAAGTTTGAAAGCAAGGAAGCAGAACAAAAGTTAAAAAAAGTGCAGAAGAAGCAAGTTTGTTAAAGTACAGACTTAAGGTCTAGAAGGTGGAATTTTAAATTCACATTGGGGTATTTTCCCCTCGCAAATCAGGAAACTGATCAAGCACAGAGAGTTTTTTGATGTTGCGGTGTTCACCGAGCCTGACAAGTAGTCTGCAGATGTTTCATCACTAGTCGAGGTGACATCCTCAGCGCACAGTTGCTGGCGTTATCTCTGGGAGTGCTCGCGTTTATATAGGCCCCGCTCACTTGCCCCAGTCCTAACTGGGTACCCTTTCAGTGGCCTTTTGAACTCCAGTGCCTCTTCGGTTTGTAGATGGGGTCTACTGGATGTGAAACATCTCAACCCAAGCTCCCAATATTCATCACCATCCTAAACCGAAGAGTTATTCCTGATGCCACACACACAAAATTGCTGGAGGAACTCAGCAGTCAGGCAGTAGCTATGGAAAAGAGTATACAGTCAATGTTCTGGGTCGAGACCTGTCATCAGGACTGCAGAAAAAAGATGAGAAGTCAGACTAAGAATCTGGGGAGAGGAGAAGAATAAGTATGAGGTAGGAGGTGTTAGGTGAAACCAGGAGAGGGGAAGGGGCGGTAAAGAGCTGGAAGGTTGATTGGTGAGAGGGATAAAGGGCTGGAGAAGGGGGAATCTGATAAGATCAATCAACTTCCCAGCTCTTAACTTCACCTACCATCTTGTACTTTTTCCTCCCCCTCCCCCCACCTATTTACTCTGACTTCTCCTCTTCCTTTCCAGCCCGGATGAAGGTTCTCGGCCCGAAATGTCGACTGTTTACTCATCTCCACAGACGCTGTCTGACCTTCTGAGTTCCTCCAGCATTTTGTGTGTGTAGCTTTGGATTTCCAGCCTCTGCAGATGTCCTCCTGTGTGTGAGTTACCTCTGATGCCTTGGCTCATGCTTAACCCTCAACCAATGTCAACAGAATTGATTTAGCAACTGGCCATCCACTGGCTGCCCACGGGATCTTGCTGTGCACAGGCAGCCAGCTCCATTTTCTCGCTGTCTGCACCTCAGAACCATTTCAATGACTGGAAGGCATCCTGAAATGGTTCAAGAAGCTGTACAGTAATTGAACTTCTTTACTTTTGCATTGCTGGCGTGAAATCAAGGAACCTACACGACGGAGGATTGGAAAATGGAAAAGGAGAGGAGCTTCAATCTCGAATTTAGTTACAACTGTACTGCAAACAGAATGCAGTGCATTGTATAGTTCACAATAGGGGTGTTGGTGGGTAAGATTATACTGTTCCACAGACGATATTCCCCGATGACCCCAGTGCAAAGAAATCTTGGAGTTTCATGAACTGGACGGACTACTGGATCAGACAGCGATCTCATCAACTTTGAGCAGATGATATCCCAATCGCATTTTTTTAATCTCCCCAATCAACTTATCGCATATTAGTTCAAAGGAATGTTTCTATTTTCTTTAGAACTAGCAAAAAGATTTTAAAGAATGCACTCTGTGCAGTTTGCGAGATATTTGCCTTGATTATGAGTCAAAGTCCGTCTTATAAGGAAATAGTCCTGCTTTCTTAGTTCCTACCGATAAGTCAAACTATTGTTAACTTTGAGACCATAAAGTGGAACAAAGGGAGCAGAAGAAAAGTTGGATGAACACGTTTTCTTTTAATTAATACAGTTTACAACATGAATTGTTAAATATTTAATAAGCAGGCACAAAAGTATTAACTTCAACATAATGAGAAAGGTGGAGGTTGCCATGGTAAAACGTACCTCATTATGGTGACCCACCCATTTTTAATGTGATTCATACAGTTATTGTCTTTTAATTAGCACAACACACTCTATCCCACAAAAGAAAGAAAAAAAGTTACTGGCAGTTTCTGGCTAAACAGCCCATTGAACTTTAATCTCACAAATCCACCTCAAACCAACTAAATTTTATAGCCATTGAAGCGAACTTTGGACAGAGGTCATAAAACGTTCCTTTTTTTTTCCATTTTAAACAATACCAGCTCATTTCCTGTTCAAACTGAAAGTGCTGTAGATAAGAAGAGAAATTCCTATATTTTGTGCTTTTTTTTTTCTGTTGTTTATATCTTATTAACTACCTGTGGAATGGGTGTGTTTGTTTCAGTGTGCACATGAACTCATGCTCAAAAAATGTGATGCTAAACATTTTCATGCCATGACATATCAGACTGATTTAATATTATGTTTCCTCTTTTTTCTGATGAAAATATGCGACTCGCGATTCTGTAGCCTACCTCAGTTTGTTATTTCATTAGGCCATTTATTATTGCTTTACTCGATCACCAATATTGCAGCCAGCCTAGCATGTTCTGCTTTGTCTCGGGATTACAAAATCTGCAGCCCTGTGCACTTTTAGACATTTCTGTGTAAATCAACAAATCTGGTGAAAATGAAGATGGCATCTATTGTTTCCAGCTTATTTTGTAAAACACCAAAGTAAACTATGTTAAGCCGTCGGAAAATTTTGTGCTTATTTCCTTCCAAGTGCTTATTTAAAGATTATCTACGTTTTATTGTATTATTGACCTTCCCGATGAAACCTGCACTGCCGTGGACCGGTGCTGGTAGGTTCGTTCGTTATGTGACGTGTCATATGACGTGGGCAATCGTGGTTTTTCCATGACCACGTTTGTTTTTGGCAAATTTTTCTACAGAAGTGGTTTGCCATTGCTTTCCTCTGGTGAGTATCTATACAGGACAGGTGACACCCCCCCTCACCCAACCCCACCCCCTCCCCCCCCCACCCCCAGCCACGATCACTGTCTGATCCAGTCACTTGTCCATTTCATGAAACACAGAGATTTATTTGCACTGGGGAGATTGTCTGCCTGGCGCCAGTGGTCACATAACCAGGACTTGTGATCTGCACCAGCTGCTCACACAACCATCCACCACCTGCTCCCATGGTTTCACGTGACCCCGATCGGGGGGACTAAGCAGGTGCTACACCTTGCCCAAGGGTGACCTGCAGGCTAGCAGAGGGAAAGAGCACCTTACACCTCCTTTGGTAGAGACAAATCTCTACCCCGCCATCCCGCTGATAAATGGAATTAGTATTAATAGGCAATGATGCTCAGCATACAAAAGTTGGGCTGAATGGCATTTTGCATGACACTGAAAATTGACAATGCATATTACATGAGATGTGGATCTGCATACACTTAGTGCCCACTGTATTAGCTACACCTGCCTATTAATGCAAAAAAACCTAATCAGCCAATCACGTGGCAGCAACTCAATGCATAAAAGCATGCAGATATGGTCAAGAAGTTCAGTTATTGTTCAAACCAACATCAGAATGGGGAAGAAATGTGATCTGAGTGACTTTGGCTATAGGATGAGTGTTGGCGTCAGATAAGGTGTACTGAGTCTCTCAGATACAGTCTCTAAAGTTTACAGAGAAGAGCAAAACAAAAACATCCAGTGAGTGGCAGTTCTGTGGACAAAAATGCCTTGTTAATGAGAGAGCTCAGAGGAGAATGGCCAGACTGATTCAAGCTGACAGGAAGGCAACAGAAACCCAATTAACCGCGTGTTATAACAGTGATGTGCAGAAGAGCATCTCCGAACCCACAACGTTCAAAGTGGACGGGCTACAGCAGCAGAAGACCACGAACAAGCACTTTGCAGCCACTTTATTAGATACAGGAGGTACATAATAAAACGGCCGCTGCGTGTATAAGAGTCAGCGTCATGGAGTTATGTAGCAGAAATAAAGGTCATTTGGCCCAAATGAGCTAGTTCCACCTGCCTGAGTTTGGTTCCCGTCTCTCTAAACTGGGGATTTCCAATCTAGGTTCAATGGACCTCTTGGTTAATGGTACTTCTCCATGGCATAAAGAAGGGTCGGAACCCTGCTCTCATCCTTTCCTTTCTATGTGCCTGTATTTTAAAGTCATTAAAGACACTTACATATTGGATTATTCTATTTGTGCATAGATTATTTGCAGTATATTTTTGCATACCTCTTTCTACATTTGACCGTGTCGAGACACACACACAATGGTTCAGAAACAGCTTCTTCCTCTCCGCCATCAGATTTCTGAACGGTACACCAACCCATGAACAGCCTATCACCTGTCCAGCTCTCGGCTCTATCCCTCACCCTCCTGTCTTCTCCTATCATTTTGCATCTCCCCCTCCCCCTCCAGCTTTCAAATCCCTTACTCACTCTTCCTTCAGTTAGTCCTGACGAAGGGTCTCGGCCTGAAACGTCGACTGCGCCTCTTCCTATAGATGCTGCTTGGCCTGCTGAGTTCACCAGCAACTTTGATGTGTGTTGCTTGAATTTCCAGCATCTGCAGAATTCCTGTTGTTTGCATGAACACTATCCATTTATTTTTGTAATTGGTCGATTTTTATGCCTATGCAATGTACTGCTGCTTCAAAACAACAAATTCCACATCAACTGCCTGTGAGAATAAACCTGATTCTGACTGTCTCAGTTTTGAATGAGCAATGAGTCAGCCTCCACGGCTCTCTAGGATATGGAATTCCAAAGATTCCCCACTCCCTACGTTAAGAAATTTTATTTTCATCTCAGTCTAAATGGTCTAAATCTTATCCTAGGATTAAACCCTCTTGATTTTAGACTCTTCCCTCAGGGAAGCATCTTCCCTGTCTCCCTGTCATATCACATTGTAGGTGTTATAAATATCTCATCGCGACTTCGAAATTACGGTAGTTATTAGACCAGCCACTAGGTCAAATATGATGGCAATCTTCCTGTCTGTAGACGATCGTGCTACCTAGCTGGCCAACTATTGGGCAGCCCTGCAATGAGATGTTCTACATGATATGCACATTGCTTTATCAAAGACCACCCTGCAGTTTAACGTTCTTATTCAAGCTAAGCAACAACACCCTGATTATGTCTTTAAAAATAAAAATTTAACTTGCCTAAATTTTAAACGTATAGTCTTGATATTGAATGCATTAATGAAGAAACACATACATTAATACCGTATATTACAACTTTAAAAAATATTCTGATAACTGTATTTCAATATAATTGGTTTCTTCTGCAATCCGATGTATTTCATTTTATATATTTAAATACATTATTCTGAGAAGAGGTCTATAGGCTTCACTGGACTGCCAAAGGGGACCATAAGGTTAAGAAACTCCGACCTAAAGGTTCATCAAAATCTCTTGCTTAAGCAATCAGGGGTTCCAACTTGGGGTCCACGGATCCCTTGCTTAATGATATTGGTCCATGGCATAAAAAAGGTTGGGAACCCCTGGTCTAAAGACTACAAGTCCTAGTTTACTCAATCTCTCTTTGTATGACAAGCCTGTCATCCATGGAACCAGCCCTGTGAATCCTCACTGCATTCCTGCTACAGAAAGTCTAAGCTATTTTGGGCAGGGAGCCCAGAAAATACTCCAGGGATGGTCTCAGCAAGACCACACATAATTGGTGTAAGACATCTCAAGTTCAAGTTTAATTACCATTCCACCATACATGAATACCCATGAATATAGCCAAACAAAACAGTGTATCTCCAGGGCTAAGGTGCAAAACACAGTTGTAACAGTCACATACAGCAGAAGGCACATACAGCACATATAAGATAGCAGTAAACAGACAGTCATACTATATATATATATATAAAACCCAAGTCCTTGAGTGATATGCCCCGTAAATTGATGGTGCGGTCCATTGGTGTTGTCGGCAAGAACAAGCAGTTCTCAGCACTCCGCAGATGAACCCCGCATGCCAGCAATTCTGATTGTCTTCCACCGAGTGAACACTGGGAGGCAGCACCAATGGGAGGGGTCGGCCCCTAATTCAGCATGGACACCGCGCCACACCACCTCCGGCGTCTCCCCTCCTGTACTGCTGTAACAGGCATGCCCACGGCATGAGGCCTAGTTCTCACTACAACCACAACCTTGCTACGCAGTCTCGCCAATAAACCAGTGAACTGGACCAACGTCCAACAGGGTCTTGCGATCGCAAGAGAACGTCCAAGACAATCAATCTCTGTTGGACTGCACACTGCCCTTCGTGCATTAACTCCGACACCTTTCTGTAGCAGGTAGCAACGCGGTGTGCACCAAGTCCAGCTTCTTCATCAATGAGCAACTCACTGATGAGGTAGGCCTGCAGTACTTGAAGTTCTTAATGTTCAGCATTGTCCTGCGATTCTAAAAATGACATTTAAAAAAGACAACAATACCGTTGGTTGACCCTGGGAAGGCAGCTGCGTGTAGGTGTACCAGAAGAAGATGGTGACTTTATCTGAGGAGGTTTTGAGTATTTGAGTATTACCTCAATACCCAAACCCTCCTGTAATAAAGTCAACATACCAGTCGCCCTTCAAATCACTTGTGTTAAAATTTCTTAAAAAGTGGGGTCATACTTCCACCCTAAATTCATGGGAATAATTCCAGAATCTGTAGGATTTTAGAAGACAAATGCCACTAACTCTCTAGCTTTCAAACACCTGGGACGTAGATGACCAATTCTTGGGATTTATTGGTTACTGGTCCCACCTGTCTCCTTATACTTTGTTTTACTGATTCTAATTTCATTCAGTTCCTCGTTTTTATCAGACCCTTAGTTCTCTGGCATTTCCAATACATGTTTTTTTTTTCGTGTTTTCACCTGACGGACACAAAATAGTTTATTTAATTTCTCTGCCTTTTCTGTCTTCCATATTTGCTCTCCCTGGTATTTTTTTAAAATCTGGCTTTTAAGCTCTTCTCATTCAGATTAATGTTTCTTGCCAGGCTTTCTTTCTCTTGATCCTACCATGCATGAGTTCCAAAATAATGCCAATCCCCGGGCCCGTGGCTATTTCTGGCAGGTTCCTCAGCTTCTTCGTTGTACTTTATAGTATCTCCAATTTTTGACTACCTGTTGAGTTTTCATGCCTTAAATGAGAAGCCTTTTTCTGTAAGCAATGGTCTGATCACCGTTACACCTTTCTGCATATTTTCCCAATCAACCTCACTTCACAGCTATTGGTGCACAGCCTTCTGGGACAGTGGCCTTGCAGGAGATGTCAATCGAGAATGGTTTAAGTCACTTGGATGTTTCTGCATCCACCTCAGGCCCCACGATTACGAGGAGGAAGATAATTATCTCCTCAAAATCCCCTCTGCCAATTATTTTAAATCTATGCATCTCTCAAAGGAGGAAAAGGCTTCAGTTAGTGATTACAATCATGAAGTCATAGGGTTGACGTCAGGAATTATTCTCCTCACCAAATAGTCAAACATATCTCAGGATTGTGCAGCACAGAAACAAGTCCTTCGGCCTACCATGTCCCCAGCTAGATTAATCCCAATTAAGTTCATAGCCTCCACTGCCTTGTTTGGGAATTCCAAAGATCCACCTCTCTCTGCATCGAAGATTGAATGTGAGATTATTCCAGCCCATTCAAAATGGATATATGTATTTTCACGTAAAATAGACTATTACAGGCTGTGGAATTAAACAGGAACTTGTGCAGGCTTCTAGAGAACAGTTGCTTGCCTCGGGGGGAGCTGGAGGCAATCCTGCACTTTCCTCTGAAGGAAATGGAAGTTATTTTCCAGATATTTTCTCACCTCTCCCAGGAGATGACACGATTAGCTGGTGGGTGGATGCTGAAGGGAATTATATTACTGATAAGGTAGGCAGGTTCAAAGTTCTACAGTCATGATGAGGCCTCTCTCAGTTTGGAGGAGCAACTCCTCACATTCCATTTGGGTATCTTCCAACCTGATGGCATGAACCTCAATTTTTCTGATTTCCAATAATTTCTCCACCATCCTCCTCCTCTCTTTTTCCATTCCCCATTTTGCCCCCCCTTATCCCTTTTACCTCACCTCCCTCTGGTGCCCCTCCTCCTTCCCTTTGTCACATCGTCCACTCCCCTCGCCCAGCAGGTTCAATTCATGACCTTTTCCACCTATCACCTCCCAGTTCCTTACTTCATCCCCATCCCCCCACCTGGTCTCACCTATCACCTGCCAGCTTGTAACTTCTTCCCCTTCCCCCAACCTTTGCCAGTCCTAGGGGTCTCGGCCTGAAATGTCAACTATTTATTCCTTTCCATTGACGCTACCTGAACTACTGAGTTCCTCCAGCATCTTGTGCATATTGCTCCAGCTTCTGCGAAACCTCCTGCGTTTCCACACCGTATGACTATGACTCGACACGAGGCCGTTTGACTGAGGTATATTGCAACAGAGAGTCTGCCTTTGAACTAATGCACTAGTAATCTGGAAGCCGTACAGTGCCAGAGATAAAAAGGGAGCAAGGAAAAGGGGAAGAGAAGGAAGTGAGGATGAAAAGAAAGGAAGGAAGAAGGGAGGGAGGAAAAAGAAAGAAAGAAAATAGGAAGGAAGGAAGAAAAGGAAGCAAAATAAGAAAGGAAGGAAGGAAGTCCTGACGAAGGGTTCCGGAACGAAATGTCGACTCATCGTTTCCACTGATGCTGCCCGACCCGCTGAGTTCCTCCAGCGTGTTGTGAGTGTTGCTTTGATCCCAGCATCTGCAGGTTATTTTGTGTTTAAGAAAAAGGAAGGAAAGAAGCCAAGAGAGGAACAGAGAGATAGTGTTCCTGGATTTATGGAATTTTCAGAAATATAATGGTGGAGGGGAAGAAGCTGTTCCTACAATGTTGAGTGTGGTCTTCAGGTTCCCGTGCCTCCTTCCCAACGGTAGTAATGAGAAAAGGACGTATCTCGGATGGTGAGGGTCTTTAACCTTCTGGAGCACTGCCTTTTGAAGGTGTCCTCAACCTTGGTGAAGCTGGCAGAGCCTACAAGCCTCAACCATCCCTTCCGATCTTTCAAACCGCATTAGTGATGGCCGATAGTTCTTGTCCATGCCAGTGATACCCCGGTGCCGTGTGTAACGTGGAAAGTCATCGAGATTACCTTACTCTGGTACCGGGAAATTGACAGAGGAGAATCTCTGGAATAGAAAGGCTCAGACGTGCCCTTTTGTTCGCAATGATGTTGTCTTAAACATTAATGAGGTTTTCTTTTGTCCTTCATGTCACTTTAGGCTTATAGGTTCACGTGATAGGCAGGTCTGAACTGAGAAGGGTTAATCCATCACAGAGTGGCCTTCTAGAGCAGGCAATTGCCAGCATTGCCCTGTCTCTCTGCACGAGCATTGAATGTGGACACTGCACCGATACTGTGAACTACTCTCAGATTTATTTACCACGTGTACGTCGAAACATACAGAGAAATATGTTTCTTGCCTCAACCACCAACACATCCAAGGGTGTGCTTGGGGCTGTTCACAAGTGTCGCCAACATAGCCTGCTCACAATGCTTGGTAGAACAACACAGAACACAATAAAACAACAGTAGAATAGGGCTTTTTCCTCCACATTCACCTCCCCCCACCCATGTACAATCACAGATGGTCCTCCAACTCCAGCACCGGCCTCCAGTTTCCAGTATCCAGTCTCCAGAAGGCTTAGACTTCTGGACTTCCAATTGAGCTTTGGGCTTTGACCTTTAGTATCTGACCCCATTCTAGCCGACGACAGGGCTTCAGGCTCTCATGCCTCCTACGCACACAGCCATCCAGTCCTGGGATCCATCAACCTGGGACAGCACCACATCCACGGATGACCTTCGTCAATCGTCCACATCAGTGGCCTTCGAGCGTGGAACGCGGAGCGAAGGCCTGGAATTCCGAAGTCCTTCGCCACCCATCCGTGCCACCAGCATTCGTGTTGAACTAAAGAATTCTTTTCTATTTTCTGAACTATTCTGATACCGAGACTAGTAGATATCAAGAGGCTATACTTGTCTCCACATCAGACCCTACAGACTCTGGAACAGGCTGGATAAAGACTTGCTCTATGTTTATAAACAGCTTGGAATCAAAGGAGTGTGAGACATCCTCTGACTCCTCTCTTGCAGATAATCCAGTGATATATCCAGCCAACTTTCCACAAAATACTTGGAATTACCCAATCCACTTTAGCCACAAGAATTCTTGCAAAATAAACAGCTTGTTTGGGCTGGTAACCAAACGAAAATACCTACAGGTAGCTAAAATTATGGAAACATACCTGGATTTCAACTTGATTGTTCATCTGGCTTCCCTGCAACTTCATTTCCTCCGATCTAATGAATTCTCCTAATTATAGACCCTGAGACATAGGAACAGAATTATGCTGCTCCACCCGTTGAAACTGCTCTGACGTTTCCCATTCAACCTCATTCTCCTGCCTTCACCCTGTCACCTTTGGCTCTCTTGCAAGCATCTGTCAATGTCCACCTTTAAATATACCCAATGCCTTGGTCTCCACAGCAGTCTGTGGCAAAGCATTCCACCAATTGACCACTCTTTGCCTGAAGAAATTCCTCCACATCTCTGTTCCATAGGGGTGTCCTTCTATCCTGAGGCTAGTTCTAGATTCTCCCACTATTGGAAACATCCTCTCCATCTCCGCTCGATCTAGGCCTTTCCCCCAGTGATTTCCTTGTCAGCTATTGCCTCGCAAGCCCATCATCTCCCATATCTCTCACCACCAGTTTCCAGCAGCTAATTAAATTATCGGCATGACTTAGAGGTAACTCCACCATGGATGGTCCCAAGCCCGGTTGCAAACGGAGGAGGGTTGAGGATGGGGCTAGCAACCACATCCCATGAAAACCCAAAGCAACAGAAACGCAAACATAAGCTGCAAAGACCTCATTCCTGGGCGAGGAAGGATCTTCGATAGGCTACACCTTGAAAGAATGGTCTCGGACCGAGAACTCTGGCGGGTTGCTGTTGGCACCCTATACCCCGGTAAGGGGTGATGGGCTTAAGAAGAATATCTTAAAGGGGGTGCGGAAACCAGCGCATCCTGGGGAAATCTGTACAGGCACGGAGAGAATGCAAAACTTCCACACAGGTCAGACTCCAAACTAGGCCTCAGGATCCACGAGGCAGCAGCACGAACGGATGGTACAACTGTCCCACCCAAGGTGATGGGAGGACAGGCAGGGAGTCGCCCCACAGAGAAGGACCAAAGATTGATGCTGAAGGGAATACAATGGTCCAGGGCAGCGGACGAAAGCCTTACTGAGTTCACAGGTTACATTCCTTACCCCGTACATCACAGGTACCTCCTCCGAAACAGGTTGCACGCTGAGTTCCTTATTTTTTTCTTAACTTTCTAGATATTTACCTCAGTATTTACTGAAGCCTGACAAACCCACGATTTTAAATCTTAGAACATCAAACGCTACGGCACAGCACAGGCCCTTCGGACCACGATCCTGTGCCGACCTCTTATGGCCAATCTAACCCTTTCCTCCATTTTTCTATCGTCCGAGGGCCCAAGGACCTGTTCATGAGCCGTCCTGTTCCGACGTGAGGCACCAATCTGTCCTCCTCGTGCCCCATGAAGGTCAAAGGCCCCGGACGGCAAACCGCCGGCCTGGAAGATGCGAACAGGGCTGTCACTTCAAAGAACACTGCAGGGATGAGGGAAGGCCGATGAAGGACAAGGATTTTAATCAACGCTCATAAAATTTATAAAGTAAATTTAGTCCAACTGTAAAATAAAACAAATATTGACTGCAATGTTTCAGGGCTTGCTGGTAAATCATTACTTTCCACGCTGTACAGGCAACCTCGAATGTGCAATAATGCATATTGCATCCTGATATACCACCCCTTTAATAACTTGTGTGATCCACAGTTCCACAATTTACTACTGTAATTCTAAACTGCAGTCAATATTTGTATTATATATATTCATCGTCTGTATAATTATCTCTGCAGTAGAGCCTCTGTATAACGCTGATACAAAAGGGATCTATAAGGAAGGGCAGTTATAAAGGGAATGCTTTTCAGAGTTTGTCTCAATACTTCATAAATTATGTGTTGTGCGAGAGGTTGTAATATATATCACGGCGCATGACAATGTGCGAGAGAAGCAGATCGCGCCACGGTGTGGATTAGCTTTCCTGCGTAGTTCCTGTCGAGGAGAGTTCTTTCTTTTTTTCCCTTTCAAATCTTTTTATTATTATTATTATTCAAAAAAATAACACGAGTACATCGAAGTAAGCATGTCTCAAGTCGAGGAGAGTTAGATTAAAGATGGACAGGCTATTTTTATGGGTGTTGCTCAGTGCCACAGCCAGTAACACGTCTTCTTTCCCCCCAAATACAGTTTTTTAAAATATTTTAAAATTTTATTCTAGCCCTTCAAGCTGCGCCGCCCATCAATCCCGCAATTTAATCCTGGCCTAATCACGAGACAATTTACAGTGACCAATTAACCTACTAACTGGTGCATCTTTTGGACTGTGGGAGGAAACCAGAGCACTGGGAGGAAACTCACTTGGTCACGGGGAGAACGTACAAACTCCTTACAGGCAGCGGCGGGAATTGAACCCGGGTTGCCGGTACCGTAAAGCGTTGTGCTAACCACTACACTACTGTACGGTTTCTTAGCTCTTCACGCAATCAGAGGGAATTCCCAAATTAAATGGAAGTACTTACAGCTGGTCAGGCAGCATAAGCGGAAAGGAAATCAAAGTTTATTGATTTATTTTTTATTTAGAGATACAGCACGGAACAGGCCCTTTGAGTCATGCCGCCCAGCGACTCACTGATTTAACCCTGGCCTAGTAACAGGACTAATTAACCTATTAACTGGTACGCCTTTGGAATGTGGGAGGAAACTGGAGCACCCGGAGGAAACCCACGCGCACACAGGAAGGAACGTACAACGTTTTTTTTGTGGAGGATGCTGGAACTAAACTCTGAGCTCCAAACACGCCGAGCTGTATTAGCGTAGTGCTACCTGCTTCGCCAAGTTGTTGTCACCTATCTTTGGAAATGTTAACTTCCCACAGATCCTGGCTGACGTGACGAGTCACTTCCACTGCTTTGTTTTGTGCCCAGTGTCACAGAGTCATGTAGCACTACAGCACAGAAACAGGCCCTTTGGCCCATCTACTCAGTGCTGAACTATTATTTTGCCTAGTCCCATCGACCTGTGCCCTCTTAAAAGAAAACCTGTAAAAATGAAGTCAACAGATAATCAGAGGGAAAATGGTTGAAGGCACACTTCGCACAAAGAAAGACTGTTGTAGTTGTTGGAGGTCAAAGAAGCGAGCTCCTGTGGGAACACTACAGGAAGGAGTTCTTCAGCAAAATGACCCAGGCCCAGCTGTTGTATCAATGATCTTCAAAATTAATCACCCACCAGTTAAGCTACGTTCTCACCGGCCACCTTACGGATCTCAGAAGCAAGTAAATTGCAAGGGTAATAAGATATTTAATGTCACAAGTAGGATTGATTGCTAACACTTGCACAGTGCTCAATTCGCGTCAAAACTCTTCAGAAAGTGAAGCAGGCCTAGTGAGCATACAACGGGACAGCATTCGGCTACAGGCTGGTTAGAATAACCATCTTCAACAAGAGAGAAATTAACCACCTAGTCTTCAAATTAAAATTCAAGATTATGAACACAAGAAAGTCTGCAGTTGCTAGAATATTACTTCTCCCTGGATCCCCTCCTCCTCTGCTCCATTCTCCTCTCCAATCAGATTCCTTCTTCTCCAGCCCTTTCCATTTCCCACCCACCTGGCTTCACCTATCTCCCCCCTCCCCCACTTTTTATCCTGACGACTTCCCCCTTCCTTCTCGGTACTGAAGAAAGATCGTGGCCCTAAATGTTGACTGCTTATTAATTTCCATAGATGCTGCCTGATTCCTCCAGCATTTCCTGTGTGTTGCTTAAGATTCAAGATTGTTTAATGCAATTTCTAGTACTCAAGTCGAAAGGAGAGCAAAACAATTGTAACTCTGGATCAATGCAGCTGTATATCGGTGAGACCCGACGTGGATTGGGAACTCCCAGTCACCACCCATTTTGATTCCACTTCCCATTCCGACATGTCAGCCCATGGTCTCCTCTACTGTTGTGATGTGTCCACACTCAGGTTGGAGGAACAACACCTCATAATCCCACTGGGTAGCCTCCAATCTGATGGCATGAACATTGATTTCTCGAGCTTCCGGTAATGCCCCCCCCCCCCACTTCAATATTCCCCATTCCCATTTCCCTCTTTCAGCCAATCTCCTTGCCTGCTCATCGCCTCCCTCTGGTGCTCCTCCCCCTCCCATTCTTTCTTCCATGGCCTCCTGTCCTCCCCTATCAGATTCCCCCTCTCCAGACCTGTATCTCTTTCACTAATCAATCTCTCAGCTCTTTACTTCACCCCTCCCCCCTTCCCAGTTTCACCTATCACCTTGTGCTTCTTCCTACCTTCTAACTCCTGATCTTTTTTTCTCCAGTCCTGACGAAGGGTCTCAGCCCCAAAAGTTGACTACTCTTTTCCATAGACGCTGCCTGGCCTGCTGAGTTTCTCCAGAATTTTGTTTGTGTGTTGCTTGGATTTCCAGCATCTGCAGATTTTCTCTTGATTGTGATTCAACGTTTTTTGAGTCTGGTGGTCCTAGTGTGAATACTACGTAGCCACCTCCCTGATGGGGTAACCTTCAATGAATCCACCACTGACAACGTCCTAGCATTCATCACTGACCAGAAACTCAACTGAATCAGTTACACACATCAGAGGACAAGTATCCTGAAGTGAGCGAAGCTCTTCAAAGACTTTCCACCAAAAAAACAAGGAAAAATCAGTGGTGACATTGAATTCCCTCTGTTTATCTGGATACACAACTCAAAATGTGTTCAGGAATTGGTGGGACCAGTGTTCGAGGCCTAGTGCTCAGGGTCCTGTCATTGACAATTCCGGAGTTCGCGGCCTGGTGTTCGGTGATTGGTAGGTCCTGGGTCGACTTCCAAGGATCGGACCAGAAGGATATCGAGGCGCCAGTGCTCGGACCCCCAGGTCTGCGCATCTCTGCCAGTCTGCTGGGGTAGTCACAGGTCCCATGTCTGCATCTGAAGTCCGAGTCCGAGCCCGCTGGAGGTTGGAGGCCAAAGAAGGCAGCCTGTCTCGGGGTTGGAAGACTGTGAATGTGTGTGGGTGTTAGGGAGAAATGTGGCTTGTTTCACTGTTGTTGAACTGTTGATTGTTTGGTTCTGTGTTGCTCTGCCAATCATTGTGGGCATGCTGCCACGCTGGCACCGGAACATGTGGCAACACTTGCAGTCTGACCCCAGAACACCCTCAGGTGTGTCATCGTTAATGCAAATGTTGGAGTGCGCTGAGTGTTTCAATGTACTTGTGGTAAATAAACTTGAATCTCTTCCTAGAGATGCAGCCTGGCCTGCTGCGTTCACCAGCAATTTTTATGCGTGTTGCTTGAATTTTGAGGGAATTGATCTTTAAGAACTAAATTTAACAAGAACTATGTTAAGATATTGGATCTTTAAGAACTAAATTTAACAAGAACTATGTTAAGATATTGGATCTTTAAGAACTAAATTTAACAAGAACTGTGTTAAGATAGTCACTTTTACACTTTTGCCAGAATAGTGCCTCTTGTGTAAAGTCTGCAGTGCTTCATCTTCTCACCGTTCAAATGCTGGGGACAAATCCCTCCCCCCTCATACAAATCACCTCACACTGGGCGTGGGGATAAAAGACATGCACCCTGTGACCTAGGCTCAGGGGACAAGTCTCCTCTGCTTGTCTGTCCAGCGACCAGGATAGTGACAGACTGAAGGCACCATCAGTGCCGCAGGCAGAGAAATAACCAAACGTCAGAGGAATAAAGACAAAATACCTGCAGGCTTGTTTTTTTTTTGAACAAACATGAAAAGAACAGATGGGAATAAATTGATCAATTCAGCTCATTGTTCTGTAAAGTTGTTCTCATTACTTCTCTTTGCCTTTTGAATGACTTCAGAGTTAAGGCATCCATTACCCTACCCAGAAGACCACTCCAGATATTGATCACTCTTTGCATCAAGAATTACTTCCTGAGATCAGCCATGAACTTGCCTTTTACTAATTTATACCCATGCCCCTTGTATTAGTCCTGGTTTAACTCGAAGTATTGATTCTCCCTTTCTGTTCCGCTTAGAATCTAATATATCTCAATACGGTTGTGTCTCATTCACCTCCTGTCAAAGCAGAGGAATCCACGTATTTCTAACTATCCTCACTGCTGACCCGCCCGACGCTCGCAGGCTTCTCCGCATCAGGGACACGATGCTTCCCTGGTCTTCTGCTGACACACGCAACTTAACAGGTTGCAAGGCGCAACGTAGCAAGCAGCACGCTCCCTGAAAATGCTCTCCTGAATCTGTGTCCGGTATAATTTTGGATATTTTCTGAATGCCTTGTGACCTCAGTGGCCACTCTATTAGGTACAGGAGTGGCATTTTGCTTCTGTAGCCCATCCACTTCAAGGTTCGACGTGTCGTGCATCCAGAGGTGCTCTTCTGCTGTAACGCGTGATTATTTGAGTTACTGTCGCCTTCCTATCAACTCGAACCAGTCTGGCTAATCTCCTCTGACCTCTCTCATCAACAAGTCATTTTCGCCCACAGGGCTTCTATTCACTGGATGTTTTTTTTTTGTTTTTCGCACCATTCTCTGTAAACTCTAGAGACTGTTGTGTTGAAAATCCCAGGAGATCAGCAGTTTCTGAGATACTCAAATCACCCCATCTGGCACCAACAATCATTCCTTGGTCAAAGTCACTTAGATCAGATTTCTTCCCCATTCTGATGTTTGGTCTGAACAACAACTGAACCTCTTGACCATGTCTTCATGCTTTTATGCATTGCGTTGCTGCCACACGATAGGCTGATTAGAGATTTACATTAACGAGCAGGTGTAGAAGTGTACCTAATAAAGTGGCCACTGAGTAAATGTCAGTGATAGTAAACCCGATTCTCATTCTGCTCCTTGAAATCAGCAATAAGACACCTCATAATGACAAAGTTGAATACGGAATAGAATCTGGCAGAGCACCAAATGTTGACCAAAGCACCAATTCCCAAACCTGTCAGCTCTGTCTTGAATTGCACCAGGGCACGAGGGTTCACCATTACCCACGCTTCCCCTCTAACTCATAAACACCAGAGTTTCTGCAGATGCTGGAGCTTCCGATGAAGAGTCTCAGCCCGAAGCGGCGACTGTTTATTCCTCTCTGTAGATGCCGACTGATCTGCTGAGTTCCTCCAACTCACGCCCCATTCTGTCTTGGGAAGTCATCACCTATCCTTCATCATCGCAGGGTGTGAGCTCTGCCAGCAGCACCTTCTCCATAAGACCAGAAGATATGGCAGCAGATTTAGGCCATTTGGCCTCTCGAGTCTGCTCCACTGTTGCATCATGGCTGATGTATTTTCCCTCTCAGCCCCAATCTCCTGTCTTCTCCCATAATCCCTCCATGCCCTGACCAATCAGAATCTATCAACCTCTGCCTTAAATATACATAAAGACTTGGCCTCCACAGCTGCCTATGACAGCAAATTCCACAGATTCACCACTCTCTGGCTAAAGAAATTCCTCCTCATCTCCGCTCTAAATGGACGTCCTTCTATTCTGAGGCTGTGTTCTCTGGTCTTAGACTCCCCCATCATAGGAAACATTCTCTCCACATCCACTCTATCGGGGCTTTGTAACACTCGATAAGGTTCAATGAGATCCCTCCTCATTCTTCTGAATTCCAGTGAATACAGACTCGGATCACTCCTCAGATGACCAGCCTGGAATCATTTTCATGAACTTCCTTTGAACCCTCTCCAATGTCAGCACATCCCTTCTCAGGTAACGGGCCACTGCTCGTGGATTTCCTCCGGGTGCTCAGGTTTCCTCCCATGAATTGTGGGCATGATATATTGGCGGCGGAAGCATGGTGACACTTGCAGGCTGCCCTCAGCGCACCCTGGAACGGTGTTGGTCATTGACTGAAATGTTTTGATGGTTTGATGGACACGTGACACATAATGTTCAGATCTTAACCTCTACGGACTGCAGCAGTTCAAGATGGTGTCTCATCACCACCTTCAGAATGGCGATTAGGACCAGCAACAAATACTGACCAGATAGAGGTGTGTAAGATGAGGGAGGGTGTATGGGGTGTCCAGGGAGGGGTAGCACCTCTGGAGAAGAGGTGTACCGTGTCCATTCTGGGGCAGCTCACTCATATTCGGTCCCCACCGGACACTCAGCTCTCACCTGTGGCTCCAAGCCGCTGTTTGCACGTGACACTGGCCACGCCCCCGTACCCCGCTTCAACCGGCGGGCGACACCAGGTGTGGGAAGCTGCCAGGCCTCCTATCCCGGTGAGGTAGGGTCATGCCTGCCCTAGCATGCGAAGTCAGCTCTGGCGGACTGAGTGGAGGAGATCCAGTGGCCAGGAAGGATGTTCTGCAACGCTCCGTGGAGAGCAAAGGGTGTGACGAGGCAGCACGGTCATCCACTGCAACCAAGGAAGACCCCAGTTTGTGACACTTGTTTGTACCACTGCACCCAGACTTCTGAGGTCAAGAGAGTGGAATGCGACGGCCTTTTCACCTTAATAACTCTCCCGCACAGATTTCCTGTCATCGTCAGACACGATGGACAACCACCATAAGGTGAGGCATTGACAGGGAGGACAGCTAGCACCCTTTCCCAGGGTGGAAGTGGCTAATACAAGGGGGCATAATTCCAAGGTGATTGGAGGAAAGTGTATGGGACTATCAGAGAAGGTTTTTTTTTCACACAGAGTGGTGGGGGCATTGAGTGCCCTGCCAGGATGGTGATAGGCACGTAGATGAAAGTAAAATACAAGGGAACGCGTGAGGGAACAGTCGGATTGATCCTGGAGTACGTCAAAAGGCCGGCACAGTACTGTGGTCCGAAAGGTCTGTCGCCATGCTGTAGGACTCTATGCCTCTATCCGCACACGAGGGGAGGTTTACAATGGCTAGCTCTGCTACATTTCTGGGGCTTGAGGGGGAAACGGGAGCACCCAGAGTAAACCCACGCAGTCATGGGGAGAAGGTGTAAACTCCACGCAGGCATCACTGGAGGTCAGAGGGGCTGTCGGCGAAATGCCACGCGAGTCGCCACACACAGAGGTGCTCTCTGACAGCGCATCCATAAACCGCACCCATTACCGTCTGGGTCAAGGGCCACAGGGGCGGGGAGCCGCCACACCTTGCATTTGGGAATGCAAGCTCATTGGGCTATGTCCTATAATATACACCCCCCCACCACCACTCAACATCGCCAAACGAATTAGCGTATCAGGTCATCACCACAGCACTCCTTGGGCACCGGTTCGACATCCAACACTACAACAGGTATACACAATTCTGAGGGTTATCAACAGGGGTAAATGCAAGCAAGCTTCTCCCATTGAGCTTGGATGAGACTACAACCAGAGATCATGGATTAAGGGTAAAGGATGAAACATTTAAGGAGAAGGGAGGATGAGGGGGTACCTCTTCACTCAGAGGGTGGTGGGCTGCCAGCAGAGGCCGTGGACACGAGTTTGATTTCAACATAACAAGCGAAATTCGGATGGGCACATCAGTCCTCCCGGTTCGTGGGTACGGCTCAGGGCTAACAACACCTGACTGGTAAAACGAAACTGTTGTGGAAACGGCAGTGAAGAGTCCCTACTGCGTCTGAGCGCGACGATATTCCTGAGTCTCCAACCGGGACTTGCGTGACTTACGGTAGTGAAAACAGAGAGGAAGGTACTGACGTGACGAAGGAAACCCTGACCGCCGCTGAAGACGGAGGACCCTCATTGCTGCCTTTAACAGTACAAGTTAATGGGATGGCAGATTAATGGTTTGGCATAAACTAGATGGGCCGAAGGGCCTGTTTCTGTCCTGTAGTGTTCTATGATTCCAACAATGCCTGCTCTTCACAGATACTCCATTGCCTGTGAGGTACTGCAATGCATTCTGAAGCTGTGAAAGACTCTATATAAATGCAAAGCTTTCTATCAACCAATGGTTCCGAATTGTTTAGTCAGTCACAGAGTTATTTATAACTAGTCTCATAACAATGACAAGCAAAGTCTCCTCTGTGGCAGTCAGGAACAGACTGGGATGTGGTAATATTTGTTTTGTATTTGATTTGCATAATTAAAGTTGATGCTATATTTTCACACACTGGTAAATGCCGGGCACGATTCTGGGGCAAGTGCTTCCAGAACCACGGGGGCGGATTTCGGAGTTCAATTCCAGCATCCTCCGTAAGAAAGCCTGCATGCACGTGGGTTTCCTCTGGGTACTCCGGTTTCCTCCTACAGTACGAAGACATACCTATAGGTAGGTTAATTAGTCATTGTTAATTGTCCTGTGATTAGGCTGGGGTTAAATTGGGGGGTGGCTGTGCAGTGCGGCTTGGTAGGCCGGAAGGGCCTGTTCCACTCAGCTTCTCTAAAATAAATAAAATTAAAATTAAAACCTCCAAAGCCTCGAATATTCTCTGCCTGTACACATACACATGGATGTTAACATGCAAATATTTGTGCAAATATTCTCATGATTACTTGCTGGATTTTGTATACGTGTAATAACTGGGATTCTGCAATAACAAATGAAGGAGTTGCTCCCCTGAGGACTCAGACTCCACCGTGGCCGCCCCAGCACAGAACTGATGCAACATATTTTCCATTTTCTTCGAAGAGTTTGGAAACTTTAACGGCAAAAGTTTAGTTTCATTTCCCTCAGCTCTGCACAGCGCCTTCACACGCACACCGGACGCGCCGACACAAACACCCGCATCCTTGCGCTCCCTCCCATCCACCACATATACTGCTCCCTCCTCCTCGTGCACACAGCACCCTCCCCACAATCTCTTACCCCTTCTCATCTCCCTCCGCCTTCATGAGGTCCACTCCCCTCTCCTATCAGCTTCCTTCTTCTTCAGCCCTTCACCTCTTCCACCTATCACCCGGCAGCTTCTCATTCCATCACCCACCCACCTTTCCCCTCACCTGGCTTCACCGATCACCTGCCAGCCTGGGCTCCTCTCCCTCTTCCTACCTTCTTGCTCTGCCTTCCTTTCCAGGCCCAAAATGCCGACTGTTCATTCATCTCCGTAGATGCTGCCTGGACTGCTGAGTTCCTCCAGAATTTTGAGTGTGTTACCACACGCCCCCCAACCCCTGACCTCTCCTGCACTGCAGATTCGTACTGCACCCTTGCAGACATACTGCACACTCTCTCAAACGCTGCACCCATCAACAAACACACTGCAATTGTCGACACCCTCCATTTCTGCATATACACACACACACACACACACACACACACCACCCATTTTCACATGCTCACACTGTGCCACAGCAAATACACACCGTTGTGTGCAAACTTCCAGAAACGCTGCATCTTTGCGTACACACACACTCACTGCACTCACCCATGTCCACATTCCATCCTCACGCACACACAGTCTTTCTGCACACATGCACACGTGTGCATCATGCAAGCTCACACACACATGCATTCACACGCATGCGCACACATTATGTAGTGTTTACACGCTGACCCTGGCCATTCAGCCCATCAGTGGCACGCCCACACAAAATTCACATCTTCTTCATTTTTATTTAGAGATATGGCATGGCCACTGGGCCTTCTGGCCCAACGAGCCCACACTGCCCAATTGCACCTATGTGACCAATTACACCATGTGACCAATTGCACCCATGTGACCAATTACACCATGTGACCAATCACACCATGTGACCAATTGCATCCATGTGACCAATTAACCTACTAATCCAAACATCTTTGGACTGTGGGAGGAAACTGGAGCACGCGGAGGAAACCCACGCGGTCACGGAGAGAACGTACAAACTCCTTACAGGCAGCAATGGGAATTGAACCCAGGTCGCTGGTACTGGAAAGCGTTATGCTATCCGCTACGCTCCTGCGCCGTTCCGATAACCCAGTCACGAAATAAAGCAAACAATTTATCCTTGGAAGATCAACATTCGCCCTCCCACCTCCCCCTCTAGGTCAAGACACATTGTGGCCTCACTGTCCATTCTATCAGATAGGCACGGCTCCTTGTTCTGCTTTCCACTCTGCTTCTACAGAGTGATACATTACTTTTTTACCAGGCTCTGTTCTCAGCTACCAGGCCATGGATTTACTCTTAGGTTGGGGTAGAGAGAGACGCAGAGAGCAGCAGCCCTTGACCACTCCTTACCCACAGGGATCATTTACTGTTCATCCGCCATTCCGAAGCCTTGCGAAGTGCTCCGGAAAGTCGCTAAGGCAGCCATGTTGGACAGTGGCACAGGAGAGGGTCAGAGCACGGAGTTCCTGGAGGGATTCCCCTCTGAAAGCTGGTAGCAGGCAGCTGATTTTATGTGTTATCCAAAGGGTAAATGGAACAGTCCTGGGACGCCGTTGTAACAGGATCCAGCAATGCAATTAAGAGGAATGAAGCCCCAACACATAACCTTCAGAGCTACAGAAGGCCAGCAAGTAAACTGAAGTGGCACGTCGGGGAAAAGCTGCAGAGGGTTGCAAACTCAGCCAGACCCACCACGGGCACCAGCCTGCCCAGTACCCAGGACAACTTCAAAAGGCGATGCCCTGCAAAGGATGCATCTGTCATTAAGGACCCCCATCACCCAGGACATGCCCTCTTCTCATTCTACCATGAGGGAGCCCGAGGAACCACACTCAACATTGAGGAACAGTTTCTTCCCATCCACCATCATGTTTCTGAGCAGACAATGAGTCCCATTATCCATGAACACTACCTCACTATTCTCTTCTCCTCTTTGCATTAATTATTTAATATAATTTTATATGTGTGTACACACAATTATATAAAGCTGTATACATACAGTATATATATTTATACACACAAACACACACATATAGTTTTTTTGTGTATTGCAATGCACTGCTGCCTCAAAACAACAAATTTCAGGACATATACCAGTGATATTAAACCTGATTCCGATTCCCATACCCAACATTTATTTATTTATTGAGATACAACGTGGAATAGGCCCGTTCAGCCCTTCCGGCCACGCCACCCAGCGATCCTCCGATTTAAAAGGAAAGGTATGTCGCATCCGGAGTTTCTCTGGTTAGCGGACGATTTCCCTCCACGCCTCTCTGATGTAGTGGGGAACCGCGTACGAGGCAAGTTACAGCAGTGGTTTGAACATTGCCTTCTGCCGGGTGAGTTTCCAAAGAGATCACCAGCTCGTAACCCAGCACGGATGTAAAGTGTGCAGGGGAGCCGGCTGGATTCGAACTCTGGAGCTTTCGTCCCGAAGTCCGGCACTGATGCCACTACACCACCAGCCGGGTCCCTCCGATTTAACCCTAGCCTAAACACGGGACAATTTGCAATGAACTATTAGCTCACCAACCAATATGTCTTTGGACTGTGAGAGGAAAAGGGATCAGCCAGAGAAAGTCCACTCAGTCACGAGGAGAATGTACAAACTCCTTACAGGCAGTAGTGGGAATTGAACCCGGGTCGCCTGTACTGTAAAGTGCTGTGCTAACCACTACACTACCATGCCGCCCCATCACACTTCCACTCTATCAGTACAATTTATCCCGCTTTGACCTAACTGCTGGGATGGAAGCCAGTTGATGTCCTGTTGGGACGGTGACTCTACCAGTGTCCCAGTGGGACAGTGATCTGCCCGGGGTGGGAGCCAGTGGGACAGTGACCTGCCTGGGATGGGAGCCTGTCGATGTTCCAGTGGGACAGTGATCTGCCTGGGATAGGAGCCAGTGGGTGTCCCAGTGGGACAGTGATCTGCCCAGGATGGGAGCCAGTGGATGTCCCGAGGGGGGTAGTGACCTGCCCGGGATGGGAGCCAGTGGATGTCCCGGTGGGACAGTGACCCGCCCGGGATGGGAGCCAGTGGATGACCCGGTGTGACAGTGACCCGCCCGGGGTGGGAGCCAGTGGGTGTCCCGGTGGGACAGTGGCCTGCCTGGGGTGAGAGCCAGTGGATGTCCCAGTGGGACAGTGACCTGCCCGGGGTGGGAGCCAGTTGGTGTCCCAGTGGGACAGTGACCTGCCCGGGGTGGGAGCTAGTGGATGTCCCAGTGGGACAGTGACCTGCCTGGGATGACATTCTAAGTAGGTGATGGAACTGATCTCTGTCTGAGTCCATGGACACACATCACCATCCAGCTGCATTTTTAAGTCAACTTTTTGAGAACCTTGGGCACCAGTTCAAGCCACACGGCTCCTGCTTGCTCAGGTGATAACATCCCGAATGGCTGTGAGAACTACATTGGGACTAAGTCAGCTCCTGGAAGGGCTGCAAGAAACACTGTTGACCCTTGGTTGGATTTTGGGTAAACTGTCCCTTGCCACCCTGATCTCTGTGATACTGTACATGGAGACATACCACACAGAAACAGGCCCTTCGGTCCAACACATCAAGTATATCTCAGTTTGGAGGAGCAACACCTCATAATCCCTCCAGGTAGCCTATAAATTGATGGCATGAACATTGATTTCTCAAACTTCTGGTAATTTCTCCTGCCTCCACCCTTCCCTTTTTCCCATTCTGGCTCCCCCTCACCCCTTCTCTTCTCACTTGCCCATCACCCCTCCTCCTTCCCTTTCTCCCATGGTCCACTGAACTCTCCTGTCAGATTCCTTCTTCAGCCTTTTACCTTTTCCACCAATCACCTCTCAGCTTCTCAGTTAATCCCGCACCTCTTCCCCACAGTCACCTTCCCCCTCACCAATTTTCACCTATCACCTGGGAGTCCGTACTCCTTCCCTCCCCCACCACACCTCGCACCTTCTGATTCTGCTACTCCCCCCTTCCTTTTCAGCCCTGACGAAGGGTCTCAGCCCAAAACGTTGACTATTTATATTTCCTTCCATAGATGCTGCCTGACTTTCAGATTTCCTCCAGTATTTTTGTTTGTGTTGCATCAAGTATGTTTGTTCTTCTGTTTTCCCTCACTCCTTCCCAATATTCAACTGTATTTGCAATTCATCGGTTAATGAGACCATCCCTGCAACATTTACATTAATAATAACTGCAGCCATCTACACGCTGATCAACAATCGGCTCCCAGCAATTCAGAACTTTTTTTTTCATCCACATTCAATGAAAGAAGTGTTAAAGTCATCAGGGTCTCCATCCCATCAACAACCAGGGCATCAGCGGTGAGCTGGATTACTGAGGAAGGTCAAAGACTGAGGTTTTACTTCCAGGTTCAAACCTTAAATGCTTCTTTCTCAGCAACTCCCAACATAATTTCTTAACACCTAGAGAGACAACAGCAGGAAGTGCACCTGACTACATATCATCCAGCGTTTGTCACATGACCCCCATTCCTTCACCGCCATTGAGCCAAAGGCCTGAAACCCTTCCCATGGGGAATTCTGGGAACACCAGGACTCCAGCACTCCAAGGAAGACAGGAATGGAAAACAAACGCTGACCTTGTTGCCAATGGCCACATTCCATGAAAGAAAAGTCTTACTAATAAAATACATCGTCCCAAGATAATGCATTCAAATCCGTTTGACACAATATCTATTTGCATTTTGAGCACCAAATGGCCCAGGTGCATTGTGGGCACAGTACTGAATCACAGGTGGCATTGAACCCAATAAAGAGATATTATAGCTGATGACAAAAAACTTGCTGGAAACGGTAGGTTTTATTGTTCAGCTTGAAGGGAGAGAGAGAGAACTGATGGGAAAAGTTAGGGAGGGAGTTCCAGGCTTTAGCTCGACAGCTCAAGGAATAGTTGCCCTTACTGGAGCAATTAAAATAGCGATTGATCACGAGACAAGAACCAATGTTTCAGTGGGATGTAGGGCTACAGACAAAGAACCCCCTGAGTACTACAGGTACCTTTACTGAATACACTCAGTGGACACTTTATTAGGTTCACCTGTATACCTGTTCGTTAACACAAATATCTAATCAGCCAATCAATGCATAAAAGCACGTAGACATGGTCAAGAGGTTCAGTTGTTGTTCAGACCAAACATCAGAATGGGGAAGAAATGTGATCTAAGTGACTTTGACTGCGGAATGATTGTTGGTGCCAGAAGGGGTGGTTTGAGTATCTCAGAAACTGTTGATCTTCTGGGGGTTTTCAAGCACAGCAGTCTCTAGCGTTTACAGAGAATGGTGCTTAAAAAAAAACCCCAAAAAAAACATCCAGTGAGTGGCAGTTTTGTGAGTAAAAGTGCCTTGTTAATGAGAGAGGTCAGAGGAGAATGGCCAGACTGGTTCAAGCTGACAGGAAGGCGACAGTAATTCAAATAACCACACATTACAACAGTGGTGTGCAGAGGAGCATCTCTGAACATACAACACATCGAACCTCGATGTGGATGGACTACTGCAGCAGAAGACCACACTGGGTCCCACACACGTATCTTATAAAGCGGCCACTGAGTTTACAAGCAAACTTCTCAGCTCCAGGAACCGAGCTTGCTTGTTTTAGTTCTTGAACAAGAGAATGTTGACAGAGCATGAGTTTTTTTTTGTTATCAAACTAAATTGCACACTCAGTCTTGAGGTCACACCTTTGATAAATAATTCCAAATTGACTACAAACTCGCAAAGAATATTCACTTAGCAACAAATTCTTTAACTTCTGTTGTAAGAAAATGCTAGGGTGGAGAGGGCAAGCTTTTATTAAACAAATATTGAGAATGATTCATATAACTTGAGCAGGAAAAAAATTAAATAGATCTGTTAGTGAGATGTACACGAAGTATTACAAATTAATCATAAATCTAGGTTAAAAATTAATTTAGACTCTCATTTCTTTAGAAGCCTTTTTCCCAATAAGTTTAAATCATGATAGAAATTACAGCTGATTTACAACAGCATATAATATTAATTAAATGTAGAAAGTAAAATCGTCTGTAATATAACAACATACACACTACAGGGTATCCAAATATTTATGACCCTTGGCTTTAACTCTTTTACTCTCTGAGGTCTCCAGTAATGTGTGTTTTTTTTGTAACATAAATAATTAGCATTTACCATTTTCTTGAGGTGATGTTTGCAGAGACACTAAGTTTTTACGGAATGCCAATGGACTTTAAATCCACCATGGCAACTCGCCCCTTTAAGAGAGCAACAAACTCGCCGTCAGCCCTCTTGGAGTTAACTGCAGACTACACAGCCCAGGACTAATTGATTTTCTAAATCGTTTATTTTATTAGAAATCCTCCACTTTGTTCATTAAGAAGATCAGAAATGAGGCATTATTCTGCTTTCCAATTAAAATTTAATATTCAAATATTATTACGGACGCTCGAGGAATACGGAACCTGAGGCTGTGTAAAAACTATATAAATGTAGCATTTTGGAGCTGCATACTGGCTTGTGAGAATAATTGCAGTCCAGGTCTGATTGGGACACACATTGCTTCCTGTGGCCCAGGAAGTGCAGCCTAATCCATTTATCCAGTTGGCTGGACTCACCATGTTTAATCAAGCGCTCTTGTTGCTGGGTTCCCTGAAATTTCAAACACTTCATCATGTGATTCCAGTACTGAACCAGAAGACAACACCAAAAAGAGAGCCACCGATGCTACCCTTCCCTTACGTGCTGGCATTGGAGATGGTCCAGAGGAGGTTCATGAGAATGATCCCGGGAATGAAAGGGTTAATGTATGAGGAGCATTTGATGGCTCTGGGCCTGCATTCACTGGAGTTCATAAGAACGAGGGGAAGGGGATCTCAGTGAAACCTATCAAATATTGAAAAGCCTAGATTAAGTAGATATGGAGAGGATGTTTCCTATAGTGTACGACCAGAGGGCACAGCCTTGGAATAGAAGGATGTCCCTTTAGAACAGAGATGAGGAGGAATTTGAGGAATTTCTTTAGCCAGAGGCTAGTGAATCTGTGGAATTCATTTCCACAGATGGCTGTGGAGGCCAAGTCATTGGGCATATCTAAAGCAGAGTTTGATCGGTTCTTAATTTGTAAGGACATCAAAGATTATAGACAGAAGGTAGGAGAATAGGGTTAAGAGAGATAACAAAATTAGCCATGATGGAATGGCCAAGTAGATTCAATGGGCCGAATGGCATGTATCTGCTCTTCTGTCTTATGGTCTTGTAGTCTTTCAGATGAGGACTTTGGGAAACAGACCTTGTTCGTTCTCTCAGGGAATTTCTTGGATGTCCTAAGGCAAAATCTTGAGTAACAGTAGTTATTCTCTGTGTCCTCACCAATATTTATCCCCCAATCAACATCACTAATTTACCGCCACGGCAGCTGGTGGGATCTTGCTGTGCAATTATTGGTTGGCAATTTTCCAAAACTGCAACAACAATACTTCAATCACAACGATAAAGCAACACCCAGACAATCACTGGCTGTTGGATTTCTTGGGACATTGTGAAAGGAATATGGAACACATGAGCCTTGCTTTTTCTTCTCACATTAACGAAAAGGTAGGGGTTCGATTCCCAGGGCTGCCTGACTGAACTGCATTGAATGATTAAGCTTATGGTCACCCCACGAATTGCCTTTCGGAAGTGAGACAGTATTTGGCTGAAACTTAATTTGACCTGCAAAATGGTGCCACGTGAACTGCTACACCTCATCGTGAAACGGAGTGGAGGAAGGCTTTATTGTTGATCCCTCAGCTGGTGCCTCCTCGAGCATGGCAGCGTTCGCTCAGTGTTAACTGGAACCTCGTCCTTGACTTTGAGTTCAAGCGTCTGCCTTGGGACGTAATCCCTGAACCCTACCTGTTCAAGACTGCCTGCAGCCGCGGATCTTTGCAAATCCGTAGCTGTGCAGTGCACTGAGATGCTTGGAAGGGAATGGGAAGAATGTCACATAGATCAAGTGGAGAGCCGGAGACTCTTCTTCCCAATCACAAAAATGGTTAAGACAAGGAGGCATAACGTGATTGGAGGAAAGCATGAGGGAGATGTCGGAGGCAAGTTCTTTTTACACAGGGTGTGGTGAGTGCAGGGACTGCTGATGGTGGCAGAGGCAGATACATTAGGGGCATTTAAGAAACTCTTGGACAGGAATATGGATGATAGAAAAATGTAGGAGGGAAGGTTATAGTATGTTAAACAGTTGGCACAATTTTGTGGGCTGAATGGCCTGTACTGTGCTGTAATATTTTGTGTTTCTACACTCAGTGACCACTTCATTAGGCACCTGCTCATGAATGCAAACATATAATCCAGCCAATCGCATGGCAGCAACTCAATGCACAAAAACATGCAGACTTGTCACCAGGTTCAGACCAAACATCAGAAAGGGGAAGAAATGTGATCCACGTGACATTAACCGTGGGATGGTTGTTGGTACCAGACAGGGTGGTTTGAGTATCTCAGAAACTGCTGATCTCCTGGGACCTTCACAGACAACAGTCTCTCGAGTTTACAGAGAATGGGGCGATAAACATCTAGTGAGCAGCAGTTCTGCGGGTGAAAATGCCTTGTTAATGAGAGAGGTCAGAGGACAATGGCCAGACTGGTTCAAGTTGGCCAGAAGACGACAGTTACTCAGATAACCTGTGGTGTGCAGAAGAGCATCTCTAAACACACAGAATGTCAAACCTTGAAGTGGACGGGCTACATCCCCCAAAAAAACATGAACATACACTCAGTGGCCACTTTATTACATACAGGAGGTATCTAATGAAGCGGCTACTGAGTGTATGTTTCAAAACATATCTCATTCTTTCTTCCTGTACGGTGCCTTGTTACGCAGAACGACAGCTGCTACCCTTTACACTCGATTTTTACTTGAAAATCAGGAAAAATCAGCTTTGTCACCGCAGCAGAACACACCTATTGTTTGCATTTCGAAGAATGTTTATCATTCTAGTTAGGTGATGCCGAATAGTAGATAAACTTGTTCTTGTTTCGTATGACTGACTTGGTGCAAGAATTACAAATCCTGATTGAAGTCGGTTAACCAATCTACTCTAGCTATTTTACTGCTCGGGGTGAATCTCCGCAACTTCATTGTTACACACAGTGGCCACTTTATTAGGTACACTAGTACTCCGGCTCGTTAATGCCTCATCGGCCAATCACCTGGCAGCAACTCGACGCTTAAAAGCGTGCAGACGTGAAAACGAGAGAGGTCAGAGGAGATTGGCCAGACTGGTTCACAGTGACCGTAGCTCAGGCAAGCCCACATTACAACAGCGGAGTACTGAAGAGCGCCTCCCAACGCACAACTCGTCGAACATGAAAGTGGGATCGCTGCGGTAGCTGACACGAAGTTGGCTGGTTGCCGCAGCATTGCTGGTGGGATCTTGCTGTGCGTTTCCTCCAGCACGACTGTGATTGAGCTTCAGAATCACTTCATTTTGGGAATGTTCTCGAAGGGATACATTATGTGCTGTACTAGTGCAGATCTTTTTGATTTCCTTACCTTTTCCCCAGTGCTCCTCATCAATAGTTCTGCCTTGTCATTTCTAGTATAAGAACGAGGGGGGATCTCATTGAAATCTATTAAAGGCCAAGATAGAGAGGATGTGGATAGGATGCTTCCAAGAGTGGGGAAGTCTAGAACCGGCGGGCACGGATTCAGAATAGAGGGACGACCCTTCACAATAGAGACGATGAGGAATTCCTTTAGCCAGAGGCTGGTGAATCGAAAGAATTCATTGGCACAGACAGCTGTGGAGGCCAGGTCATTGGGTACATTTAAATTGGAGGTTGATTAATAGACAATAGGTGCAGGAGTAGGCCATTCGGCCCTTCAAGCCAGCACCATCATTCACTGTGATCATGGCTGATCATCCACAATCAGTATCCAGTTCCTGCCTTATCCCCATAACCTTTGATTCCACTATCTTTAAGAGCTCTATCCATCTCTTTCTTGAAACCATCCAGAGACTTGGCCTCCACAGCCTTCTGGGGCAGAACATTCCATATATCCACCACTCTCTGGGTGAAAAAGTTTTTCCTCAACTCCGTTCTAAATGGCCTACCCCTAATTCTTAAACTGTGGCCTCTGGTTCTGGACTCACCCATCAGTGGGAACATGCTTCCTGCCTCCAGAGAGTCCAATCCCTTAATAATCTTATATGTTTCAATCAGATCCCCTCTCAGCCTTCTAAATTCCAGAGTATACAAGCCCAGTTGCTCCAATCTTTCGATATATGACAGTCCTGCCATCCCGGGAATTAACCTTGTGAATCTATGCTGCACTCCCTCAATAGCAAGAATGTCCTTCCTCAAATTTGAAGACCAAAACTGCACACAGTACTCCAGATGTGGTCTCACCAGGGCCCTGTACAGCTGCAGAAGGACCTCTTTGCTCTTATACTCAGTTCCCCTTGTTATGAAGGCCAGCATGCCATTAGCTTTCTTCACTGCCTGCTGTACTTGCATGCTTGCTTTCAGTGACTGATGTACAAGAACACCTAGATCTCGTTGTGCTTCCTCTTTTCCTAACTTGACTCCATTTAGATAATAATCTGCCTTCCCGTTCTTACCACCAAAGTGGATTAGTAAGGGCATCAAAGATTACTTCAGGAGGTTAGGACAATGGGATTGAGAGGAAATAATAATTCAGCCATGATTGAATGGCTGAGCAGAATCAACGTGTCGAATAGGCTAATCCTGCTCCTGTGTCTTATGGTCATGGGCCAACTGGAATTCGTTCCACTGCGGTCACCGTTCCCTCTAAGCTGCGTGGATGCGTGGCCGTGCAGTAACTAAAATGCTCCCGCGCACATGCCCTTTGTTGCCTTTATTATGAAAGCAACACTTAAAGTGCCGTGGAGCTTTCAAGTAAAAATTTCCTGCTCCACGGTTGGCCTGTGCAGCTGTGGAAAAAAAAAATCAGAGGGGAGGTTGACTGAGGTTTTCCTGGGAAGTCCCCTGCCCCCTGCCTCTTGGTCGGTCCAGTGAACTCCACTGGAAGCTTTCAATGAAACACCGCCCACTCCTTCTGGAACAGGACAGGTGAGGGCCGTGCACCTGTATGTCTCTGTGCTCTCCTCTGGCTTCCTGCACCTCGAATTTACACGAGAAAGTGTCAGTGAATACATCCGCCCAAAAGGTAAAACGCCAAACATTTTCTTCTGAATAACTCTTTCAGTATGAGAGTCTGCACTTCATTCCAACCTGTCACCTGTGGCACAGCAGTTTGGAATAGTTTTACGGGGCCGCAGGGCAGCGTCGGGGTTAGCGTAACTCTGTAACACCGCCAGCTGCAAGACTGGGCTTCAATTCCTGCCGCTCTACATAAGGATTTTGTACAGTAGTTACATGATGTCCCTTTTACAACACGTGCCACTCAGCTACCCTGTACTAACAAGGCGGGCACTGACTCAGAAAGCTTAAAACAAGCGTGATAGTCACCTGGGTTTCCACCAACGTTCTGCAGCAGAGAACCCAGCGACATCCCCACTTCCCAGGAATGAGATCCAAAGCCTTGCCCAGAGTATCCCACCTCACCTGCCCCTTCGATCAGAGTCGTGAGTGGCGTGTCTGACCGACTGGCTTATTAGTTCGAAGGCTGGCCTAACTGTTCATAGACTTGAGTTCAACTCCCAGCAGGATAACGAGAGAAATTAAATCCAGTTAAATTAAACAATCTGCAACAGAATGTTGTTGACCATGAACACACGGAATTGGATTCGAATGTTGTAGAGTTCAGTGATGTCTCTCAGAGAAGGAACTCCCACATCCTGTCTTAGCCTGGCCTATGTGCTACTTCAGACCCAGTGCTCAGTGACAAATGGGTCTCGGTCCAAAGCATCAACTTTTTATTCCCCTCCGTAGATGCTGCCCGACCTGCTGAGTTCCTCCAGCATGCTCTGTGTGTTGCTCAAGATTTCCAGCATCTGCAGAATCTCTTGTGTCTCCAGAGTATAATGGATGGTCATTGAATTCTCCTCTGAAGTAGTTGAGCAAACCACCAGATCAGGGTCAAAACTGTTGGCCTTGACACTGTACATAAGGCCGTCAGACACAGGAGCAAAATTAGGCCATTCAGCCCATTAAGTCTGCTCCAATATTCCATTGTGGCTGATTTATTATCCCTCTCAAGCCAATTTCCCTGCCTTCTCACTATAACCCTTGACACCCTGACTAATCAAGAACCTATTAACTTCCATATTAAATATACCCAATGACTGCCGATTGTGGCAATGAATTCTACAGATTCACCACCATCTGGCTAATGAAATTCCTTCTCATCTCTGTTCTAAAGGAATGCCCTGTATTCTGGGGATGTGCCCTCTGGCCCAATACTCTCTCACTATTGGAAACATCCTCTCCACTTCCACTTTATGTAGGTCTTTCATTATTTGATAGGTTTCAATGAGATTCCCCCCTCATTCTTCTAAATTCCAACGACTACAGGCCCAGAACCCTCCTCATATGTTAACTCTTTCATCCCCAAGATCATTCTCGTAAACCTCCTCTGGACTCTCTCCAATGCCAGCACATCCTTTCTTGGATAAGGAGCCCAAAACGTGCTCACAAAACTCCGAGTGTGGTCTGACCATTGCCTTACAAAGCCTCAGCATCACATCCTTGCTTTTATATTCTTGTCCTCTTGAAATGAATGGTATCTTTGCATTTGCCTTCCTCACCATCAACCTGATCCCAAGGGCAATTTTTTGAAAAATTCAGTAATTGTGCAAACTCAGGACCCGACTAAGATGAAAAGACTGTTGATAAGCTCCAACAACAGGAAACCCAGGTGACTGTTCCAAGAAAGAGGGTAAAGTAACCATATGGCATAATATACGCTCAGATGCAAGAACTTCATAATCAATTCAGTGAACAGGAACTGCAGCTATCAGAAGCCTATAAGCCGGTTGGTGGCGCAATGGGATCAGCGCCGTAGGCTCCTGAGTTCGAATCCAAGTCAGGCCACCCCCGAGCACGCTTTCCATCCGTGCCGGGTTGAGCATCAAGCTAGCCACTCGGCCTAGTTAAAAAAAAATGGTCGAGTCAGGAACATACATATCGTGATCCGGTTAATCCAAAGGGAGACCAATCCTGACAACACACGCCAGACAAGAATGGCTGACTGTCTGGTGTGACACGCTAAAAAAAAAGACTATAAAAGTAGAATTAGGCCATCCAGCCCAGCAAACATGCACCGCCATTCTATCATGGCTGATTTATTGTCCCTCATCAACCCCATTCTCCTGCCTTCTCCCTGTAACCTTTGATGCCCTGACTAATCAAGAACCTATCAACCTCCACTTTAAATATACCCAGTGACTTGGCCTCCACAGCAGTCCATGGCAATGAATTCCACAGATTCACCACCCTTTCTTCTCATCTCTGTGAAAGGGATGTCCAACTACCCTGAGGCTGTGCCCTCAGGTCCTGGACTGCCCAACTGTAGGTAGCATCGTCTCCACACCCATTCTAACTAGGTCCTTCGATATTCAATAGGTTCTAATTAGATTCCCCCCTCATTCTCTTTAAACTCCATCAAGTGCAGGCCAACAGCCATCAAATACGCCTCATACATTAACCCTTTCATTCCCAGCATCATCCTTGTGAACCTCTTGTGGACCTTCTCCAGTGCCAGCTATGGTGGGTGGAGACTTTAATACTGCCATACTCAGCTAAATTCAGCATGCTCTATATTTTTACTTCATCCACGATGTCATTATAATCACTGCAATTACTTGAACCGAGTGTGATGGTCTCCAAAGGAGTTGTCTATTGGCTCCTCAGGTGGTCGTAGGGGCTGATCCAGGATCCACATTACTGGGATGTTAGGGTGGATTCCCTTAATGGAGGACAGCCATGCATGATTTTGTTTAATATGGGGAGGCTAACGCACAGGCAGTCACCGCGTGGTCCTTGACAGATCGGGGTCAGGGTCCAGTGACATGGAATACAACATGACTGGAGACCCTTCACTGTTGCAGCCTTCCTCTGTCTTCAATCCCATTGTGATGTGTCATTATCTTCGGCCAGCTCCACCATTGAGGTCTTGGTTGGATCACTCTGTGTCTGGATTCTCCCCTTTGACCTTAACGCCATGAGCAATCCTACCAGGAGGTAAGTGCCAGTTGGCTAAGCTCTAGCCAGCATCGCTCTCGGGATGGCAGGAACTCACAAGCCTCTCGTCGAACCTCGAAGAAGTCGCACAACAAGTCTGACAAGTCTGTCGACTAATTACCTTGGATCACCCTGTCGAGACTCAGCGAGGAGGAAAGGGGACAGTGGCACGGTTGTAAAATTATTGGGCCAGTGATAAGAAAACTGGACAACCGATCCAAAGACGGGAGTTCGAATCCCACTACCCCACTGGGGAATTTAAGTCTGTAATTAAATAATTCTTCAATAAGAAGTTGGGATCAGCAATTATTATGAAGCCGCTGGATTACCGTAAGAATCAATCTGTTTTTGATTGTCCTGCAAATGGCTCTCAGCCTATTTAACGCCCACAAAATGCTCGAGGAACTCAGCAGGTCAGGCAGCATTTATGGAGGGGAATAAACAGTCGACATTTTGGACTAAGACACTTCATCAGGACCATCGAGACACTTCACCTCCTTTGGTCTTCTGGTGACTTCGTTCCCTGCTCGATTGCTGGGGACGGACACAATACCAGCGTTTAAGGCTCACATCCCGTGAACAAATAAATAAAAAGAAATTTAGCTCAGACTAAACCATGGCACAATTAGTGTTTGAAAAAGGATATAATATCACAGAGAACAAGTAAATCCAGCAGTGCCCACTCCCAAACCAAATCAGAATTACTGGCTTATGCCATAATACTAAAGCAGCAGTACCTTGTAGTATGCAACTAAAAAACTGTGAATTATAAAATAAATATAAATTAAACAGAATAAGTTGTGAAAAAAGAGAGAGCAAAAAAAAATGGTGATGGGGGAAGAGACTGTTCCAAAAACGTTGAGTGTTTGTCTTCAGTTTCCTGGTCCTCTTCTTCCTCCTTGATGGTGGTAATGAGAAGGGGGCATGTCCTCGGTGATGGGGGGTCCTTAGTGACGGGTGCTGCCCGGGATACTTCAACGTCCAACAAGGTCCTAGCTGATTCCCCACCCTAAGTCGGCACTCCCGCCCTATCCCTTGATTCCTCCCTCCCCTCCCCCAACTGTATAAAAGCTATTGATCCCGACCTTAACCGTACTCAGCAATAAGCATTCACGGCCCTCTGAGGTAAAGAATTCCGAGTAATGCCTTTTTAACATACTGAGCCACAGAATGGCTCAGGCAATGCGAATCCTACGCCTCAATGTTAAAACACGCTGTCTGACGGCAGAGTTCAGTGAAATCTTACTTCCAATTGGACAAAATAAATGTTTCTTTTAAATCTTACTTCTTCTACTGATTAAAGGAGGCAGGTTGAAATTTATCTTTAGTTTTGTTAGTCCTCTATTTATGGCGTGCTCATGGAAGATTCATTAACTTGTAGTTAAGATATGTCTACTATGTTAAAAGTTGAATTTATGGTTTAATGGCAATATCAGCTCTTCATGGATCCCACCGTGAGATATCAGAGTGATTAAAGTCTCATTCTGAGATAAATGGAGGACACTTACACACTCCCATCCAAAGTGGTGGGGGGAGGGGACCTTGGCCGTCTGCTGGGTTGCAAGAACTGACACAGACTCACTCTCCAACAACCAGAAGTTATTTTTAGAAATGGATCTGATGTTTCATCCCTGCTCAAGTTGAAATTTTCAGAGTCATTTTGCGTGTTTGGGTCAGCAACCAGCACTTACTTAGGTGCAACCTCGGGAAAGACTCCCCCCGGGACTTAGAGACCAATACAATAGTCTTGGTTTGGAGGGAAGAAGATCCTGCAAGAGATCTAGTTAAATAAAAACTTGCGTTTCTGCAAAACTTTTCATTGTGTTTTATGGACGATGACGATGACTTTTGACGCGTAGCCATTGTAACGAAGGAGGAAACCTGACACCCAATTTATACACAGCACATGCACGCAAATAGCAAGGAGGTAAATTACTATTTAAACCACGTTTCGGTGTTGTTTGAGGAGGAAGGAGTGGAGATTATATCCTACGCTTCCTATAATTGTGTCGAACCCCCAACAGCAGCACAGTGGAGTAGCAGTTAGCGTGATGCTGTTACGGTGCCGATGGGTTCAATTCCCGCCGCTGCCTGTAATGAGGCTGTATGTTCTCACGTGACTGCGCGGGTTTCCTACGGGTGCGCTGGTCTCCCCCAACATTCCTAAGACGTAGGGGTTAGTAGGTTAATTGAGTGTAACTGGGTGGCACGGGCTCGCTGGGCCTGCTACTGTGCTGTATCTCTAAAACAAACACCATAGCTGATGCGGCCTGGATTTAACTCTCCAAAAGGCAGTGTTGCTCTGGGGAATTAGCCTGGGTCTTTGCGCCGACTCTTCGCCGGGTCTTGGGCACAAAGCTTGACTCAGACAAGCACATGACTTTCCACTTCCCCGCCCACCCGCCCTCCCCCAAACCCATCAGAATCAGATTTAATATCACTGGCACACGTCGCAAAAGCAGTACAATGCAATGCATAATAATAAAGAGAGAGTTCATTAAATTAAATAAATAATCCAAAAAGAGGGAAAAAATGAGCGAGTTAGTGTTTATGGGTTCAATGTCCATTCAGAAATCTGATGACGGAGGGGATGAAGCTGTTCCTGAATCATTGAGTGCGTGCCTTCAGGCTCCTGTACCTCCTTGCTGATGGTAGCAATGAGAAGGGGGCACGCCCTGGGTAGTGGTGGTCCAGGCTGCCCATGATGGACCTGACTGAGCTTCTAACTTTCTGCACTTCAGTTAAATAAGTAACTCTCCCTGAACCTGCTCCCAAAGACCCAGCATCAGATTGGTTCCGGTCCCTGAGGGTCCGGCTGTTTTCCAGCTTCAGCACGTGGACATGAGGCTGGTGCATGGTGGAGAGCATCCTGACTGTTTGCATCACGTTCCGGTCTGGCAACACCAATGCCCTTGAATGGAAAAGTCTCCAAAAACGTAGTGGACACAGCTCAATCCATCACAGACAAAGCCCACCCCAGCAGTGAGCACATCTACACGGAGCACTGCCACAAGAAGGCAGCATCCATCATCAGGGACCCCCACCATCCAGGCCAAGCTCTCTTCTCGCTGCTACCATCAGGAAGGATGTACAGGAGCCTCAGGTCCCACACCACCAGGTTCAGGGATAGCTATTACCCTACAACCATCAGGCTCCCAAACCAGCGTGGATAACTTCATTCACCTTAACTGATTCCACAACCTACAGACTCACTTTCAGGGACTCTGCAACTCATATTCACAATATTATTTAATTATGATTATTAATTTCTTGTTTTCTCTTTTGCTATTTGCACAATTTGTTGGCTTTTGCACGCTGGTTGTTTGTCCGTCTTTGTGTGTAGGTTTCATCGATTCTATTATGTTTCTTTCTGTGAATGTCCTCAAGAAGATAAATATCAAGGCCGTTTATAAACATCGAACAGTACAGCACAGAAACAGGCCCTTCGGCCCACAATGTTGTGCTGAACCAAATATATTAGTAATCAAACTGACCACTTCTGCCTACACAATGTCCATATCTTTCCATTTTCCTCACATTCATGTGTCTATCTAAATGTCTCTTCAAAGCACCTCATGTCTCTCCCTCTACCACTGCCCCAGGCAGCACATTCCAGGCACCCACTTCTCTATCTGGAAAAAAACTTGCTCCCTTGAACTTATTCCCTCTCACCTTAAATGCATTAGATTGTTCGACCCGAGGAACAAGACACTGTCTGTCTACTCTGTCTACGCCTCTATCAGATCTCCCCTCGGCCTCCGCCTCTCCAGAGAAAACAACCCAAGAACGTCCAATCCCTCATTGGAGCACGTGCCCTCTAACTGAAGCACCCTCTCCAAAGCCTCAACATCCTTCCTAAAACAGGGTGACCAAACTGCACACAATACTCCAGACGCTGCCTAACTGGAGTCTTGTAAAACTGTAACGTAACTCCCTGACTTGTGAACCCAAATGCCTCGACTAATAAAGGCAAGCATGCCATCTGACCTCTTAACCACCCCGTCAACCTGTGTAGCCACTTTCAGGGAGCTCTGAGCTTGGACCCCCAAGATCCCTCTGCTCATCAACACTGCTAAGGGACTTGGCCTCAACAGTGTACTGTCGCTTTACATCTATTTACTTACTTAGTGGTACCGCGCAGAGTGGCCCTTCCAGCCCTTAGAGGCACGCTGCCCCAACAAGCCCAATTAACCTTCACCTAATCACCAGGCAACTTACAGTGACCGATTAACCTACCCGGTATGTCTTTGGCCTGTGGGAGGAAATCACAGCACCTGGGGGAAACCCACGCATTCCCCGGGGAGGATATACAGAGACGCCTTACAGAACGGCGCCGGAATTGAACTCTGAACTCCGGAACGCACCAAGCTGTAGTAGCGTCGCGCAAACCAGCTACATTACTGTAGCGCCTACCAAGGTGCAACGCCTCACCTTTATCCGGGTTAAACTCCATCTGCAATTGCTCCGCCCACATCCACAACTGATCTACATCCCGCTGTATTCTTTGCCAGTCCTCGACGCTTACCGCAACGTCACCAATCTTTGTATCATCTGCAGACTTTCTAACCCACCCGTCTACATTCTCATCCAGGTCATTTGTACACATCACAGACAGCAGAGGTCCCAGCACAGATCCCTGCAGATCACCACTAATCTCAGACCTCCAGCTGGAGTAAGCCCCTTTGACCATCACCCTCTGTCTTCTATGGGCAAGCCAGCTCTGAATCCAAGCAGCCAATTCACCATGGATCCCATGCATCTTAATCTTCCGGATGAACCTCCCCTGAGGTGCATATATGGTGACATATCCGTACTTTGACAATAAATTTACCTTGTACTTCGTACTTGTACTTTTGATTCAGGCAGAATATTGCAGCAATCAAACATCAGTAGTATCCCTTAGTCAGACACGAATTGAACGATCCCATGAACCTCTTCCTTCTTGCACCTCCTTCTGTGCAATTTTGTGCAATATAGCTGACATCTTCACCCACGCGACAGCAGATACTGTATCTCAAAAACAATTCACTGCAGATGATGAGGCAACCTTTCTGTCTTTACGCGCAGAGAGAAAAAAATATATATATCCCATTTGGTGAAAACAGTACCAAGGTATTCCACAAAAGGCTGGAGCAACTCAGCAGGCCAGGCAGCATCTAGGAAAAGAGTACAGCCGGCGTTTTGGGCCGAAACCCTTCGGCCGGACTGGAGAAAGTACTCTTCTCCTAGAAGCCGCCTGGCCTGCTGAGTTCCTCCAGCACTTTACGCGTGTTGATCAGATTTCCAGCATTGCTGCATTTTTCCTCTTGTCATCAGGACTTCCATGAGCCACTGGAGGAAGCTTGCTACACCTCCACTTCGCTGCGTGTCTGTCAGCAGCTCTCTGGCTGCGATGACTGCACGCTCTGAATCTACGCTCGGTCACCACTTTATTGTGTACGCCCTGTACCTAATAAAGCGGCCACTGTGCATACGATTGTGGTCTTCTGCTGTAGCCCACCCACCTCAACATGTCGTGCATTCAGAGGTGCTCCGCTGCACAACAATGCCTGGTTATTTTAGTTACTATCACCTTCCTGGCAGTCCAGCTTACCTTTTGACAAATACTATCGGTGGGCATGTTATTAGGTACAGGGATGTGACTAATAAATCAAAAACAGAGTGCAACCCGGTGTGGTCTTCTGCTGCTGTAGACCGTCCACTTCAAGGTTTGACGCGTTGTGCGTTCGGAGGTGCTCTTCTGCACAGCAACACATGGTTATTTGGGCGGTTTCCTGATATACTGTTCGGTTATTTGAATTCCTATCACCTTCCTGTCAGCTTGAACCAGTCTGGCCATTCTCCTCTGACCTCTCTCATTAAAAAGGCGTTTTCGCCCACAGAGCTGTGTTTTTTTGTCTTTCACACCATTCTCTGTAAACTCTAGAGACTGTTGTGCGTGAAAATCCCAAGAAATCAGCAGTTTCTGAGATACTCAAACCACCCCCTCTGGCACCAACAATCATTCCACCGGCAAAATCACTGAGACCACATTTCTTCTCTCATCCTGATGTTTGGTCTGAACAACAACTGAACCTCTTGACCAAGTCGGCGTGCTTTTATGCATTGAGTTGCTGCCACGAGATTGGCTGATTAGCTATTTGCATTAACGAGCTGGTGTACTGGTGTTCCTAATAAAATGGCCACAGAGTACAGATGACTTAACACATTGGACTCTTAATATAAAAGAGCAAAAGATGCCAATTTGTACAAAGAAACAATAAAACAGGAGGAAATAGAAAGAGTTTGTGATGTCAAAGTCCTGCTGATAATAATGCGTTTTTATGGCAGTTATAAATGAAAGTATCCTTTTATAAAAAGTTACATATTCAGCAGCAGTATCGAAAATGGTGTGATATACTAAGGATTTTTTTCAGCCCACTGATCTGCTTTCAACTGGTGTCTGCAGAGAGGGTGCTGTCGAAGTGTGATCACTCCAATGTAGAATATCCTAGTCCAGTACCTTCCTCGCTCCATCACCAGACACCACGTTGGGAAGAAACACACAACCCGAAATTCCACCCTCCATTTAACATTTGAACCTCTCTGCAGCCGAGCCAGGTTCGACTTTGGAACGGGATGCAAATTCCTCATCCTCTTTGTTCGAAGATCAAGACTTTGAGCTATTATGATATAACTTATCTGGAGGAAGTGGCTATTCTATTGAAATACTTTTAGCGAATTAAATTATCATAGATTTTGAGGGCAATTAAAGATTTTATTTTCTCTAGTTCTTACGAAAGCCCATGAATGGAACACACAAAGACCAGGAAAGGACAATCCGTCTCTTGGGATGAAGGGCATCTGAGTTCCATTCATTCACCTTGGTCCTTTGACCTATTAATTCCTGACCTAACAAAACTCCCATTAAAATTCAATCTGAGATTTCCTTTTAATGGGCCTTGACTCTCCACAAAAGTTTTTTTTTTCCCCTCAAAGCCAGTACTCTGGACTTCCATTATCTGTGATTAACATTGTGTTTTTCTGGTAAATTCTACTTGAATTATTGTATAATCATGTATGGGAACAGACAGCATTATAAACTACATTGATTCGGGACTTAATACCTTGTTTATTCCTCTCCATAGACACTTCCTGACCTGCTGAGTTCCTCCAGCATTTTGTGCGTGTGTTGCTCTGGATTTCCAACATCTGCGGTATCTCTCGTGTTTGTCTTTCTTTTTCTGCCCCTCTTCCAGACCATATCCATCCATTTCCCCGTCCCTCCAACTTTCTCTCAGACCAGAACACCATCCTACACATGGGACCTGAAACGTCAACTCTTTATTCCTCTCCATAGATGCTGCCTGACCTCCAGCATTTTGTGTGTGTGTGTCTTGCTCTATAGTTCCAGCATCTGCAGAATCGCTTGCATTTAAAATGTTGGATACGTAACCCCTTTTGACTGACATGGTTATGGACTGAATAGCTTCGGACGTGGTACCGAATTGTTGGTGTTATTGGGGTCTAGCAATCCATGGGTTCATGCTTAGAACAGTACAGCGCAGGAGCTAAAAATTAAATCAACCCCCCCCACCAAAAAAAAACTAATCCCTCCAACCTACACAATGTTCATATCCCTCCACCTTCTTCATATTCATGTGCCTGTCTCTTCTATTGTTTATGCCAATAAAAACGATTTTGGATGGGTGATATCATTGCTGTGTTTTGTGTTTAGATGTGAGACGAGCTTTCACTTTATTTAATATGCCGAGAGCCACAACAATCAAGTTACTAATTTTAATCCATCCTCCGATTAGCATCCATCATGTCTGCCGACTGCAGCTCGCTCTCCTTCCCCTATTCCATTTAACAGGGGCGGAGCGGTGCTGAGCAAAATCGATGGAGAGGGGGCTGATGAGGAGGAATTTCTTCGGGCAGAGGGTGGGTGAGCCTGTGGAATTCATTGCCACGGATGGCTGTGGGAGGTCAAGTCATTGTGTATATTTAAAGCAGAGGTTAATAGGTTCTTGATTAGTCAAGGTGTCGAAGGTTACGGGAAGAAGGCAGGAGGATAGGGTTGAAAGGTTTAGTAAATCAGCCCTGATGGAATGGGGGAGCAGACTCAATGGGCCGAATGGCCTAATTCTGCTCCTATGTTTATTGGTCTTTACCCCTCCTGCTCTTATCTGGTCTCGATGTTAGTGCAAGTTGATCCCAGAAGAGAAGAACTCAGTTTCCCTTTTGACAAATACATTCAGTGGCCACTTTAATAGGTACAGGGGTATATGTTCATGGTCTTCTGCTGCTGTAGCCCATCCACTTGGAGATACACCATGTTTTGTGTTCAGAGATGCTCTTCTGCACACCACTGATATAATGTGTGGTTATTTGAGTTACTGTCATCTTCCTGTCAGCTTGAATCAGTCTGGCCATTCTCCTTTGACCTCTCTCATTGACAAGGTATTTTCGCCCACTGAACTGCTGCTCACTGGATTTTTTTTTTGTTTTTCACACCATTCTCTGTAAACTCTAGAGAGTGTTGTATGTGAAAATCCCAGGAGATCAGCAGTCTCGGAGATACTCAAACCACCCCATCTGGCATCAACAGTCATTCCACGGCCGAAGTCACTCAGATCACGTTTCTTCCCCATTCTGACATTTAGTCTGAACAACAACTGGACCTCTTGACAAACAAGAGAAAATCGGCAGATGCTGGAAATCCGAGCAACACACACAAAATGCTGGAGGAACTCAGCAGGCCAGACAGCATCTATGGAAAAAAGTACAGTCGGTCTTTTGGACCGACACCCTGTGGCAGGACTGAACCTCTTGACCATGTCTGCATGCTTTTATGCACTGAAATGCTACTACATGATTGGCTGATTAGCTATTTGCATTAATGGGCAGGTGTACAGGTGTATCTAATAAAGTAGCCAGCGAGTGTAATGAAATTTCCAAAGATACACTGAGCAAACCACTGAGGCAGGGCAGTAGCAAGTGTAACGCTTTTCACTCTAGTCCAACTGTACTGACTGGTCAGTTTAAACTTAGTGGTGGGGAAAGTTACACAAAATAGCAGTCACTTGTACAAGTGTGGGTTGATTTTAAAAAGGTTTGCATGTAATTGTAACAGATAAATCGTGCCTAATTCTCTTGATCAGATCTTCACGAATTAATAGGGAGAGCTGCTAAGCTCTATGCAGACTTCCAAAGGGTCTTTCATCAGGAGCCACGCAACACGAGCCTGATGGTAGCTTAGCGTTTAGTAAAACGCTTTTATGGTGCCAGTAACCTGGGTTCAATTCCCACCACTGCAGGGAGTTTGTACGTTCTCCCCGTGGCCTTGTGGCTTTCCTCCAGGTCTCCCGTATCCCAAGGATGTATGAATTAGTAAGGGTTCGGAAGTTGCGGGCACGCTATGTTGGCGCCAGAAGTGCGGCCACACTTGCGGGATGCCCCAGCGTAAACCTCGGACCCTGTTGGTCGTTGACGCAAAAGTGGCACACCTCATTACTCATTTCGACGCTCGTGTGGCAAACCAAGCTAATCTTTAAATGGGAGACAATCTCCGGTCAGACCACGTGAGATGCTGACCTGTAAGACTGCAGGTTAAAAACCGAGGAACGGAGGCAGTCTGGCACATCCCTTTGAGCACGACCAAGTGCACGAGCTGTGGCACTTTTATGGAACACGGCAGGCGATTCGCAAGCAGCAAACGCCGCCGGGAATTTGCTTCCAACCTCACCTAGCCGTGGTGCCTCATTGAAAGGATGTCGCCCTCAGACTGCGCAATCTCCCACATAAGGACCAGCCCACACTGGCTGAATACAATCCTCCAGGTTGGGAACCGAACCCACAACCCTTCAGACCCAGAAGGGCAGGGATGCTTCTACATAAACCACAGACAGCTTGGCTAAGACACACACAAGATACCACGTCTTTGGCAATTTGAAATGAGACAATAACCTCGGCAGTATAATAGGGGTAGAATACTAGGAGGATCTGAAAAAGAGTAGGACGTAATGTGGTTTGAACTGCTGTATTTTCATTTTTTTATTTAATAACTGTCACGGCGCTGAAAAGAGCCATGAGTATCTGCCAGGAACCAAACTGCCAGCAGCTGCTCGTTCGAGCACATTACCACTCAATTTATAAGTTTCTGTATAGTTAAATAATGCATTTACAAGGGATATATAAACACGGAATTAATACAGCGGGAAGAGCCGAAACTGGAGTTAAGTGTTTTGCGATAGAGAAAAACAGCGATCCTCGGGGGGGATTTGTCAACAGTAATGCAGTACACAGTATGCTAGGCAGTGGTATGTGTACTTTGTTACACAAGTAGGCTATGGAGCTCGCTCTTGTGACTGAAATAAAATCCAGATTCCACAAGCGCCTGTTTGTATGCCCAATATTCTCATTTATTTTTACGCAAAGGGGAAAATAGTTCCCCAACAGGATGAACTGCTGAATTCAGCAGCAGATGCTTTGGCCCCTTCCTCATTCTAATTGAACATAGCAACGTGTGAACCGAGGTCCCCTGCATGAAACCTGCATACCTGGATTAAATATAGTGCGACAATAAACCAGAACGGCCCAGAAAAGACAGACTTACTACCTTCTTTTCCCAATCAGGTGACAATATTTACACGTACACAATGGAATCTTTTTGGAACAGAACAAAGTACAAGGAATCCGTCAGCAGAGGTGGGGGGGGGCGGAATACTGTCTGGACCAGGTACGCCATGCGGCCCAATTTACTGATGGTTGACAAGGGTGACATCTCAACGTACGGACATAGTGATGAAGATCAGTTCTTCAAGATTCAAGATTGTTTAATGTCATTTCCAATACACAAGTGTAAAGGAGAATGAAATATTTGTTACTCCAGCTCTAATGCAGCACAAAAAAATAAAATAATGAACACAATAAATGAAATATATAGGATAGCTTATATACATAGATTATTGTATGTCCATAAACGCTAGGCACAGGAGTGTCTGTACATAAGGTGACTCTGACAGGAAATGTTAAAGTAGTGGTGGTTGGGGGCGTGGCGGGGTGGTTTAGTGGGTGGAGGTGTTGATCAGCCTTACTGCTTGGGGAGAGTAACTGTTTTTGAGTCTGGTGGTTCTGCCATGGATGTTACGTAGCCTCCTCCCTGATGGGAGTGGGACAGACAACCCCTGAGCAAGGTGGGTGGGACCCTGCATGATGTTACCGGCCCTTTCCCAGATCCTTTCTGTATGTACGTCCCTGATGGCGGGTAGGTGGTGCTGGTGACGCGCTGGGCGGTTTTGATAACCCTGCTGAACTATCAGGTCGAGATGGGAACGGCAACACTGAGGACCTTGGCCATTTGGTCCAGCGAGCACAGGACAAACAAAAGAGGCCCAACTCATTCTCCTAACTCAGTTCAGTGCTCTTAGACGGTGGTCTTGGAATCACTGGCGACGATTCACAATGTGGACTGCTCTTCCCCTCTGCCACCAGATTTCTGACCGGCCCATGAATGCGACATTGTAAACACACGAGATTCTGCAGAGGCTGGAACTCCAGAGAAACACACGCAAAATGCTGGAGGAACTCAGCGAGTCAGGCAGCATCTACAGAGAGGAACAAAGAGCCGACGTTTCAGGCCAAGACCGAGGGGCCTCAGGACAAAGTACCTTTCCTCTGCGTAGATGCTGCTTGACCTGCTGAGTTCCTCCAGGATATTATTTATTTATTTGTAGTTACAGTGTGGAACAGGCTCTTCTAGCTCAACAAGCCAGGCTGACCAGCAAACCACCTATTTAATCACAGGATAATTTAGTGTGCGTTACGCTACCTCACACAACTTATTTGTGCCCTATTGCATCATATTGTGATTATTCCCCCCTATTTTTCTGCTACAGAACAACAAGTTTCACGACATATTGTCGGTGATAATAAACTTGATTCTGGACTGAAAGCATGATCCCGTCTTTGGTCGAGGAGTCTGGGAGCAGGGTCCACAGCCTTTTAAGAATAAAGTTAGGAAATCATTCTACAGGCAGGACATAGTAGCAATTTGAAACTCCCTTTCAGGCAAAAGGCAGTTAATAAAAAAGCAAGTGTTAGTTTTAAAATTGATGAACTTTTGATTACTAAAATATATCAGGAAGTAAGGGGCAAAGAAGTATGGGGAGTAAGGTCCACAATCAGCCAAGATATTGTCACAATAGCAGAATAGACTTGAATTATTAAGTATTATTAAGGATCCCACCCATCCATCCAGCATCCTCTTTGACTTTCTACCATCAGGCAGGAGACTCCAATACATAAAACAAGAACGGTCAGGATGGGAAACAGTTTCTTCCCTCAGGCCATTAGGCTTCTGAACTGCCTGCCGCATCGTATTTGAAGTGTCACTGGTTAATCTGTTCCGTACCTTACAATATTTAATTAATGCACTTTAGTTTGTTATTTATATGTGAATTATCTGTAGATTTTATCCTTACCTTCATAAGTTATCGCATGCTACATGTGTGTTATGTGTACTACTGTGCTTTACGCACTGGTTTGGAGCAATATTGTCTTGTTTCTATACATATTATATGGTGATATACATTATATACATGTATGTAGTTAAATGCAAGAAACTTGACTTGAGACTTAAGACTTGAATGAGCTAACGGACCTCCACTTGTTCCGGCATTCCTATCCAATACATCTACTTCATCCTTGCACTGCGAACTGGATTTGAAACAGGCTCTGCATTTTCTGTCACAGAACAAAAGTGACTTTTGCCACCCAACTGAGCTGGAGTGAATATTTATTTTTTTCCAATGTGCAGTTTAAAAAAAAAGTGCAAAACCAGATTAGACACTTTATGACTCGAGGCAATGGTTTCCAATATAGTTATAACAAATGTTCCAACATATTTTATGGCAGAATAAAAGACTGTACATTGCACTTTAATGCTATTAAAGTCCCCTATCTCTATTGTAACTATTAGAACATAGATAAATATTCAAAGCACTTAAAACTTGTCTTTCAATTCATTTTTATCTGAATCATCAGATTGAAAAATATCATCTCAGTACCAGAAGAATTGATTAACACAACACACTGGATGTGAAGAAGCCAAAACTTCTGTAAGTGTGTGTGTGTGTGTGTGTGTAGTAGGTCAGGCTTGTACAATTAAGAAGCTGAAACTTCTTATTTTGACCTGCATTTCATATTCTCTATATTTATTATTATTATATTTTTCCCCCTTTTAAAAAAAATTTGCACAATTTGTTGTCTTTTCCACATTGGATGTCTGTCCACCTTTATTGTGTGCAGTTTTTAATTGATTCTCTCGTGTTTCTTTGTATTTATTGTGAATGCCCGCATGAAAATTAATCTCAGGGTAGTATACATGCACTTTGATAATAAATTTAATTTGAACTTTGAACTCTGTTCACTATTTGCACGGGGGTAGTATCAACATGTAAACGCATGATTGGATATTTGCACAGATATGTTCATGCGCAAGGTGTGTGTGCGTTTTTGCATTTTGGATCACAGAATCCTTACAGATTATTATTTGCACTGCACTACTTTCAGGAGCCACAAGCATCAGGCGTTGCTGCAATGGCCCTGTGTTGCTTCCACTGCACTCAGCTCGTTGTTGGCCAATCTCTCTGCACTAATTATTTAAAAAGAGGGAACTAAATCTTTGCTTCCTGTTAACCCTCCCACTGAGTTGTACAAAAAGACAATCTTATAGTCCCTCACAAGGTTAAATAATCTATAATCCACAGTCAGATTTTGACCATAAATAGGTGGTAATTTCATAAATCAACCACTGCTCCGGGCTGTGACTGAATTGTGATATTAGATTTTATTTTTGTCCAACTATATATAAAGTCTTTCATTTTATTTATTCTGCACCTGCACTTTCCTTGAACAATTAATACACTAGTAATAATCCAATATAGAGCTGGTTTTTGAATTTGTATTTCAATATTCATACTTTTTAAATATCCACATGGACTGTTAATAATTTTTACTGTTCCTCAATATACCTTTACTAACACAATGCACATAATTAATTGTTATTTATTTTATTTTTTAACAATATTTGCTTTTTTGATTTTCTTAAATAATACAAACGTAGTACAAGCCAAGGTGCTCAAAGACTAAAGAAATCAGACACACACTTAGATCACTTGAAATGCTACAACGTAAGACAGCAGCACTGAAACGCGTGTAAAACAGAACTACCAACCTCAGCAAAGTGACAAAGAACTGGCTGTCAGATCGAGGGAAGATCGGGAAGATTTTAAATAAGTGGATGCAAAGTTTTGACCCTTCCTCTTGCTCGGCCAATTTGGGTTAACTGACAGCTGTCAATCAAACAGAACAATTCGCCCAGCAAACAAAATCTCCTACCGAGATCAACTGCCTGTCTTTCCCCGTGAAGCGTCTGTCTTGAAGATTCACCTTGAACAGTGACAGGATTACCCTGTAATTCTAACGATGCTGCCTCAATTCCTTTAATACTTATTAAGAATGCTAATTAGCTGTAAAGGGGAACTTTCACAGTGTTTATATATGTATTTTTTCCCCCAAATGGCATTTAGGACAAAGATGAGAACGGTGACCAAGAGCAACGGGGGGAAATTGTAACTTTCTCTTTTCAAGGGTCTGTGAAATGTCCATTACATTATGTCCACTTGCACGGCGCACGATCACATACATACTGCCCAAGGATTTCTCTCCCCCTGTTGTGAGCAGAGTCAAAAGAATGAACAATGCACAAGTTTTGTTTAAATATGTAAATCATAAGATACGAGCACACAGTGAACAAGACCTCTAAAAGAGCCAATGGGTTTTTTACACTGATTGCATCTTAGACTGCAGGGTTTCCTTTCCCAACAATTGACTGGCGTTTGCAAGTCACTGTGAGGAGTTTAAATTAACTCCATTTTGCTCTGGTCCTCCATTTGATTTAAAGCATTGTCGGGAAATATTACCATAATATCAATACCACATACAAAACGATGGAGATGAATAATTACACAAACTTAAAGCAGAAAGAACGGTGTCCTTCTCTGAGTGAGTTTCATTCCAATAAACAAGAACCAAGATCCTGGTACTATGCATTCCGAACCACCCATTTCCAAACTGGTGTCTTTTGTACCTTGAACAACTTAACTTTTTAATTAGACAGCTAATTATTCAAATCTGTGATTATCAGGACAATTTCACTGGGAGTCTGACTTAAGCTGCATCGCAATTTGGGAATGGCAGATATGTAAATACTAAAGGTTGAAATAAACAAATCTATTTATTGCCACACTTGCAAAAAGTCATTCCTAAACGTCGCTCTCGGGTATAAATTTCTGTCCCAGTAAATATTTTCAAGCAGCTTGCAAGAATTATACACCATGCTAAACTGCTCCACGCTATCTCCTTTATGGGGGGGGGGAGTAGTAGGATAAATTAATTGAAATTAAAGAGGTTAAAATTGGAACAGTTCGGTATTTACACGTGAATCTGACAGAAGCAGAAATAAACAAAGTGTGAAAACAAACACTGTAAGAATATATGTTTGGGATTGTTTTTTAACAGCTTTTGCCTCCTCCCCTCTGGAAAGGAATATTTTTCCCCCTGCTTTCTCGTGAAGTATCTTTGCAATCAAGCTAATATTTGCACAATGTTTTAAATTATGTCACAAGATAGAACATCAAGATGACATTGACTTTACTCAAAGAGGGAAAAAAGGTCATTAATTACTTGTGCGAGCTATCGCTTGAAAAAGACAATAAACCTCCGTGGTCGCCATGGATATGACATATTTGGTAGCAAAACAACATAATAATTAAGCAATGAGGCAAGATGGGAAGAGAATATGCAGCCTTAATGCTTTATGTATTTTGAAAAGCTCATCAAATTTGGCGTTGTAAATTCGATCACTTTACGTATCCATAGAAACCTGGGCAGATTATTATCAGCAGAATTAAAAATGATAAATTATACAAGGCATTTAGGGGAGGAGGGCGACGCTCGCTTGTAACTTGATTATAAAGTTATTCTTAAAACACTGCGGAGCTTAAACTTTGAAAAAACTTAACGTCGATTTCTGAGGTAAATTTCTTTGCAGAACACATCCCTCGGAAAAAAAAGCGGGAGCAAATTGTTACCACGTTCTGCCCCCCCCCTTCCTCTCCACAAAAAAAAAGGTCAGCAAAGTACAAAACATTTTGTATAAAACAATCACAGAGGGTATCCCGTGAAAGCAGCGCGCTTCGGCACAAAGTAGGGGACACTCCGCTGAATTGTGTCTGCCGGTCGGGGGGTGGTGGGGTGGGGTGAGAGAGGTGGCATGAGAAGGGGCACACGGGTAGGACAAGGACAGTCCTGGCTCCAAGAGGCTGCCCGGGTCAAACACTGTGTCCGCCTTCGCCAATGCCTCTTTTTATGGAGAGCCCATCGCCAGGCTGATTGATCGCCCCGACACCTGTTATAATTGCAGGAAGGGGACCAAAAATGGATCATTTTCGCTTTCTCCTAAATGTGCCCCATTTTTCTCAGCCCCCTGACGTAAACTGCAAATCGCGCTGCACATTCTGAAAATGCCATTGCAAAAATAAACCTTGTTTTCTCTTTAACAGCACGCCCCTCTCTGCCCTGCACCCCCCACCCCCACCACCAGCGAGGTGCAGGCACCGGTTAATTTCTACACTCCAGGGTATAATCTGAGCTCCTGATCGCTCGGATCGTCCGCACGAAACTTTGTATCAAAGTGAGTCGTCCAAAAAAAAATAACAAGTGATCTTCATGTGACTCGGATCCCATAACTGTGATGGGACAGCGCAGAAACATTGAACTTATACCGAGATGGACATAAATCCCGATTTGGAGGTGTTTTGCCTTTATTTTCTTCCGATACAGCCCCGCTTATGCATCTGACTGATTCCCCACACGATCACGCCTTATTACAGATGACACAGTTCGCTTTATAGGCAAGATCGCTCTCACAACTAAACTTGCCCACAACAAAATGTTCTCCCCAGAGTCGGGGGAAAGGGGGAGGGGGGGTTCATGGGGTTTGCCGGCTACCTGTCGTCCCTCGAACTCTCCTTAGGTACGGAACTCACATCGCAATATTCAAAAACGAATTAAACTCACCCCCTAAGTATAAATAAAAAGGTCTCGTCTCCCCTCGAATCCATATCCCTTCTCAAGACAACTCTGGGGTTGATTCTACGTAAAATGCGGGAAAAAAAGGGCTCCCAGATGACACACATCGCAAGATCATCACACTGAGTGTAAAGAGGCATTGCCTTGGATATCTGCCTATCAGCCTTGTCATGTTAACCAAAAAGAAAAAAATAGAAGCGTTCATAATTTGGGGAATTAGGAGAAAAAAAAACAGTTCAGCGCGCATTCAAAAAAAAACAGCTGGTTTTAAACTCAAATCAAGTGTACGTAAGAATCCTGTGTGCAGACAGAGGCATATCACATATTTACAGAGAAAACCAAGATCAAATTAAAGTCACAGCAATTGGAGGGGGTGGGGGGGGGGGACAGCACCTTGTCCTTTCGGATGCACTCCCCAAGTTTGCAAAACCTACGCCAAATGTAATGAGCCAGGCATTCGAAGCTAAAACAAAAAAAAAGCAACATTATATTAAACTTAACCTAATCCATTGATCGCGCACGGACAGATATACATCAGGTTATACCTAGAATACCAAGCTCCTATTAAACTCGCAGCAACAGTGAGAGAGACACCCTTCGTCCTCTCTAACCTCTCCCCATTGTCAAGGATTCTTCATAAAACAATTAATTGATTTGGGGCTCAAAGAGGAAGGGGGGGAAGGGGAGATCTGAAATCCTACCTGCAGTTGGGCTGCTTTCGGCGACTTTCGAAATGTATGTGTTAGGATGGATAGAGCTTTTTTTTGAGCATGCGCGTTGAACTTGGTTGTTTTTTTTTCCGTATTATTGAATTTTGTCGATTTCTCGAACTCCGCGCCGGCAGCGCACAAATCCCGGACTGGATCGCCGCGGAGCGCGGAGCGGCCCCCCCTCCCTCCCGGGCCGGGCCTCGGGAACCCCCGCCGCCCATTGGATACTGCACGTCGTCATGGAGATCGAACACTGGAACAGCGAAAGGGGGCGGTGTCAATGCGTCAGGAACTCCCGCGCAGACTGCCGCGTTTGAATTGGAAAGAACACACGAGTCAGGCACACAGCAAGGAAAACAAACTAGGATCTGGGATGTAGTTTGCCAAGTAGAAATAATTTTGTCAGCAGTGACTCTTGACTGTGAGTGAAGCTTTCTTTTCTATTTTTGCTAACTTTTTTTGTACTTACTTTTCACTTTTGGTGCCCAATTTTGGGTTCAAATCCCACCCAGACCCTGGTGGGTGTCACCCCAAATGAGGATGTCAAGAACTGGGGAGCATGGTTTCAGAACGAGGCGTTTCTTACTTAATATGAGACGAGGAAGACTGAGGATTTCCTCCCTCAGGGAGTTGTCATGCTCAGCTCCAGAGAGCTGAAGAGGGTGAATTACTGAACCCATTTAAGATTGAGACGGAGAGATTTTTAATCTGTGGGGCTGTCGTCGAGAATGAGGTGGAGCTCGGGTCAAAATGAGTTCATCCAGGTTCTTACTGAATAGAGGAGCAGTCTCAGAGGTCTGGTGGCCTGTTCTGAATGTTCGGTGTTAAGCCAAGACCCTACCTGCACTCCCTAGATAGTTATAAAAGACTTGTGGAAGAGTGAGAGGACCTTCAACACTCTCCTGCCATTAATGATCGTCACTAATTCCAGTGTGCAGTCATGGATAATTCGCTGCTTGTGAGAGATGCAGGCTTGCATGCAGCTCATCTGGCAGGTCTCCGCACTACAAAAGTGAGGGGGCTTCAGGATCGTGCACGGAACGCTGGTGGAACTCAGCAGGTCAGGCGGCATCTATGGAAATGAATAAACAGTCGACGTTTTGGGCCGGGACCCTTCTTCAGGACTTTGGAGTCGCCTCCCGGACTGTCAGGTGCTTTGGGGCAAAGTCCCAGAGAAACTCTTCAGTAATTTTATCTTTTAATCGCTTGCTTGCTCACTGCCTAGGGGGCCAAGGACCAGGGGGAAGTTCGGGGTGTTAAATGCAAACTTTGATGTTTCTGATGAATTTCTGCACTCCAAGGTCGTAAAGGTTTAAAGATTATCTGTCACACGCAGGTCAAAAATTACAGTGAAATGCGCCGTTTCTGAGTTGACAATTAACGTAGTCGGAGGACCTTGCGCTGGGGGTGGCCTGCACGTGTCGCCACACTTCTGGCACCGACACGGCGTGCCCACACGCCATTAAGTACAGGCCTGTGCCAAGAGTCTGTGGCAGCACAGCTGTTGCTGGGTTAACCCAATAGGGGGGCTGCCGTCAGAACCAAAACCCATGTGGATGTTGGGATCATCACAACTAATATGCTGTTGGCATGGACATGGGCAGCTATCTAGATGGTGAGGACGTTGATCTCACAAATGTCATGACTACCTGTCTATCAGAACGAGGCTTGCCCTGGAATTGGAGGACTGTCCGTGAGTAGACGTCAAGGACATCTTCAAAAGATAGTGCCTCAAAAAGGCAGCGTCTGTCGTTAATGACCCCCATCACCCAGGATGTGCTCTCTTCTCATTATTACAATCAGGGGGCAGGTACAGGACCCGGAAGATGCACACTCAACATTTTAGGAACACTTTATTCCCTTTAACCATCAGATTTCTGGGCAGACAATGAATCGACCCATGAACGCCACCTCACTATTTAGTATGATGCAGAGGATATATAACACTAGGGTGCCTAAGACTTTCGCACAGTGCTGTATTTGGCAATGTGGAGTGGAGGGTGAGTTTGTTAAATCTGGCAGGAGCAAAGGATGTTGGGAGTGGCGAGGGTGGAGAGCCATGGGAGGGGTGTGGGACAGGTGGCAGAGAAGGAGAGCCAGGGGCGGGATGGTGGGGGGATGCAGGTGCAGACACCCCCAGTCCTGAGACACTAGGCAAGGCCGTTTGATTCCAAACAATTTGTTTATTGATCCTCACAGAATGTCTGTCTGGTGCTTCCCACACCCTCCTCTTTCCCTTCCCCCTTTCCCAACATGATTCCCCTCTCCCTGCCCCCTTCCCGCTCTCAGTCGACAATAGAGACCCAGATCAGAATCAGGTTTATCATCACTCACACGTCACGAAATTTTGTTTTTTTTTGCGGCAGCAGTACAGTGCAATACATAAAATTACTACAGTACTGTGCAAATATCTTAGGTTCCCGAGCAATACATATGCGCCTATGACTTTTGCACGTTACTGTATATGATGCTGCAAAGCAACAATTTCATGACATATGTTAGTGATAATATGTAGGTGAGTTGGGGGCAGGGAAGGGGTTTGTTTTGCTGTTGTTTTGCTCGTGGTGTTCTGTGTTCTGCTGAACATTGCGGGCGTGCTATTTTGGTGTCCTAGTGTGTGGCGACACTTGCGGGCTGCCCCCAGCACGTCTTTCGGTTGCGTTGGTTGCTAACGCAAATGACGCACTTCACTGTATGTTTCCATGTACATGTGATGAATGAATTTAAATCTGAATCTCCCTCACCAGTGGATCAACCGCTTCTTCACCAAAGAATGGCCCAACTGGGAAAGCAGATGTCTCATTGTACCGGTGGCTCAGGATGTCAATTATTCTGCTCCATGACCACGTAGAAATGCAGCACTTTAGTTCTGCAGTGTTACGTGGGTGAACTATGACCCTCCCCCCCTTTCCCACCCATGTTCACACAGGCATATTTAAGAAGGAACTAACATCATATTAAAATGCAAACTGCTCAGGGAAGCAGGAGAGTCTACCTCATTAAATATATTTAAGACACAATTAATCTGATCAACCATTCTAGTTAGCCCTCCACCCCCTCTATCTATCACACCATCACTGAACTGTAAACACTATAAACCACTTTTTACAATGCTGTTTACATCGTAAATACATGCTGGTATTTATGTATTTATGCAGATTTTATTCCATATCTGCACTTTAACCTCTAACTTTATTTTTATATGATTCTTTATAATTGTTGAATGTTGTTGTTTTTTGTTGCATGTTACACTCTGACCAACACAGCACAGCAAATTCCTAATACAGCGGAGTCTGGTTAACTGGGTCACGGTACATTTTGGCCCAATTAGCAGAAGTTTCAAGGAAATATTTAATAAGTATAAAAAAGACAAACCGAGTAATAAATTATTTAAATGAAATACAGAACAAATTAGAACAATACCGATACTACTACAGTACTATAAAATGATGTATTAGTTCCTAATAGTTATCGACGGAGGAATTAATCCAGTGTGTGCTGCCATCTTCTTTTGATAGATTGTAAATAAACAAAATCAGTGCAGGCACCTAGTGCAGATAATAGACTGCCTTTATACAATGTATCTTCCAAATCTTCATTTTCATTGTAACATTCAAGATGATTGTTGATACCTTGAAATTCTTCATAGTTCCTCACTTGTTGAATTAATGAGATTGTTTCATTTTCACTTCCAGCTGTTTCTGACATCTCCAATCCTGAACGCTTGAAACCACAGTGAGCAAAACAGTTCTGAATTGTCTCACTGCCTATTCTTTGCCAACTGTCAGTGATAAAAATCACTCTTTTTTGAACATAAATGCATGCAATTATGGTATTTAAAAACTGCTCTAAGCACAGTGTAGTGTCTTACAGCTACACAAGTGTACATGACTGATGCTAGTTGGAGGCTACCCAAATAGAATATAAGGTGTTCCTGCATCCAAAGTGTGGCCTCATTACGACAGTGGAGGAGGCCATGGATGGACATATTGGAAGTGGAATTAAAATGGGTGGCCACTGGGAGATCCCACTTGTTCTGGCGGACAGAACATAAATGCTTGGCAAAGCAGACTCCCAATCTACGTTGGGTCCACATCCTGCTGAAGGGTTTTGGCCCGAAACATTGATTGTATTTCTTTCCATGGATGCTGCCTGGCCTGCTGAGTTCCTCCAGCATTTTGTCTATGTTGCTCAGATTTCCAGCATCTGCAGATTTTCTCTTGTATGTGACTAGTGCTTGTTAGAAACTGTTTGGCAGCAGTCTCCTGTCCCAATTAAGCAGCATAGTGTCCCAAATAAATGAAGGGAACCCCAGCTATCTTCTTGATTAGTTTTTTGTTCTTTGAGTTGTCCCAAATCAGTGGCTGCCCCAATTAACCAATGGCCCAATTAACCAGAATCCACTGTAGATGTAATTGTACATGGCAAATAAAGTTAGTCCTTGATAGGTTTTTGCATAGTAAGGGAATTAAAGGTTATGGGGAAAAGGCATGTAGTCCACAGCCAGATCAGACATGATCTTATTGAATGGCAGAGCAGGCATGATGGGCCAAATGGCCTACTCCTGCTCTTGTTTCTTGTGTATATAATGTGCAATTGCGAGTTATTTAAGTCTGAGATGGTCTCGTTCTCATCTGCTTTTTATTTTAGCCACAGTAAGATTGGGGCCATTGAATTCATTTCCATCTATCAGTGAGATTGTAGTTAGTCTGCAATCTATTTCTATGAAAATGTCTTTTCCCATATCCTCAGAAAACACTGGTTAATAACAATCCATCTGGATTTAAGAGTGAAGCTGATCTCAATTACTTTTTGTGAACAGAAGTTCTAAAATTATACTGAACTTTGTGTGCAGAGGTATATTGCATTTTCACTCCTAAAAGTTCCAGTTCTTAACAAGTTAGTCTTAACAGAGAGTACCACAACAGTGTAACAGTGGGGCAAGTTCTTAGCTAACACCATAGTTTGTTCGTTTCAGCGGAGGACATTGTGTGATAGGCATATTTTCTCATTCTGAGTAACATACAAAATGCCGGAGGAACTCAGCAGGTCGGGTAGCATCTATGGAGAGGAATAAACAGTTCACATTCTGGGACCTCGTTCCTCTTCCGAACCTGGGGCCAAGACACCAGTACCAGTAATCTAACAACCCAACTCAAAAAGAGAAAGCGACTCTTTTCATGTTCCAGTTCCACCTTTCAAAACCTCAGGATGCCTTAAAGTGCTTTACGTGAAATACTTTTCAAGTATAGTCACTGTTGGAATGTTACAAGTGTGTAGCACCGATTTGTGCACAGGAAGCTCCCGCAAGTAGTGATCAGGTAATTGGTTTCAGTGCCATTGAGCGAGGTCAGAATTGGGGAGGACTTCTCCCTACCCTGCTCTTTTTTCAGACAGAATCAGGTTTATTATCTCTGATATATGTTGTGAAATTTGATGCTTTGCAGCAGAAGTACAGTGTAATACCTAAAATATACTGTAAGTTACTATAAGGAATATATTTTAAAAATAAGTAAGTTGTGGAAGAAGAGAACAAGATAGTGGGGTAGGGTTCATTGGTTCATGGACCATTCAGAAATCTAACGGCAGAAGGGAAGAAGCTGTTACTAAAATATTGAGTGTGTCTCTTCAGGCTCCTGTACCTCCTCCCTGATGGTAGTGATGAGAAGAGAGCATGTCCTGGGTGGTGGGGGTCCTTAATGACGGATGCTGCCTACTTGGAGGCACGCTTTTTGAAGATTCCTCATGGGGCGGGGAGTTTAGTGTCCATGATGGTGCTGGCTGAGTCTACATGCATTGATCTTCTGCATTCGAGCCCTGCGTACCAGGCACTGATGCATCCGGTCCGAGTGTATCTGTGGAAATTTGCGAGACTTGTTGGTGACATACCAAATCCTCCCGAACTCCGAATGAAGTGTAGCCGCTGGCCTGCCTTCTTTGTGAATACATCGATACGTCGGGCCCAAGAAAGATCCTCTGAGAAGTCGATGCTCAGGAACTTGGAGCTGCTCACCCTTTCCGCTACTGACCCCTTGATCAATGATCGTAGATGAAAGGTGGTGAAACAGCACTGCGATTTTTTTTCATATGTGCCTGAAAAGTCATCATTTTAACATCTTATCTAAAAGGAAGCTACTCCTGATCGTGTAGCATTACCTGAGTACTTCACTGGAACATCTGTAGTCTTATATGTCTTGGGGATGGGATTATTACAACCATGCCATAGTTTATCCAAAGCTAATCCAGCACTGACTGTGGATTGAACCAGAACAAGGAGGGGGTCATTATTCATCAATATTAGCCTATAAGCTCTCTACAATCCTGAGTTATCAAGAAAAACCTTCAATCTGCCTTCTTTATTTCTGACCTAACGTCAGGGAAGAACAATTGCGTGGGTGTTGTGCCTTTAAGAGGAAAATTATTATTTAGGAATCACATAAACTGTTAAAATGAAACAGATGGAGAGGTCTCGAAAAAAATCTCACTGACCAGCACTTGAGTGGTAGCTTCCTTGGTCTAACCCCCCAGAGTGTAGCTATGTGCCCTCTGTAATAAGCAAAAGCATTAAAATAACACAAAAAACAATGAATAACAGTGAGTGCAACTTGCAAGCCAGCTTCGATCATAAATGATCACAGACCTCCAATACTTGTTCAGAGCTAGTAAGCAGTGTGATGATGGCTTTTATTGCATTGGTACGCGAGTTAAATATATAACGCACATAACATTGAATATATGTTGGAAATCCTATTACTTACATCTACGCCCAGTGGCCATTTTATTAGGTATACCAGTATACCTGCATGTTAATGCAAATACCTCATCAGCCAATCATGTGGCAGCAACTCCATGCATAAAAGCATGTAGACATGGTCAAGAGGTTCACAAACAAGAGGAAATCTGCAGATGCTGGAAATCCGAGCAACAGGCACCAAATGCTGAGTTCCTGCAGTATTTTGTGTGTGTTGTCAAGAGGTTCAGTTATTGTTCAGACCAAACTTCAGAATGGGGGAGAAATGTGATCTACGTGACTTTGACCGTGGAATGATTGTAGATTATTGTGGTTTCTGGTATGGTATTATGGTCATTCTATTATAGATTTATTGAGAATGCCTGCAAGAAAATGAATCTCAGGGTTGTATATGGTGACATATATGTACTTTGCGAATAAATTTGCTTTGAACTTTGGCGCTAGATGGGCTGGTTTGAGTATATCAGAAACTGCTGATCTCTGGGATTTTCACCCACAGCAGTCGCAAAAGTTTACAGAGAATGGTGCGGAAATCAAATCAGTGAGCGACAGTTCTGTGGGCGAAAAATGCCTTATTAATGAGAGAGGTCAGAGGAGAATGGTCAGACTGGTTCAAGCTGACAGGAAGGTGACAGTAACTCAGATAACCACACATTACAACAGTGGTGTGCAGAAGAGCATCTCTGAACACACAACACATCAAACTTTGAAGTGGATGACTCCAGCAGTAGAAGACGGCACTCCCGTACCTAATAAGCCGGCCACTGAGTATATTCTCAGGCATGGGTGTGGGATTGAACTGATAGAAAGGGCAATTCCATCAGAGTGAAGACACAACATTTTCACACATTCTGTAAATCTAAGTACCCGGTTAGACTGCGAGGAGCGATGGCAATAATTAGGGATTTGCGTAGGCACCCTGGATCTGAGAATGCTTACCTTTTGCTTCCAGGACAGGTGTAATATCCATGATGGTCCCTGTAGGATTTTCTGCAAAGATGGAACACAAATGGGTTTGGTCAGATCTGGTTCTCGGAAGGAGGAAGTTGGGGACAGGAGGCCTCTCATTCATCAGAAGTAATTAGGAATAAGTTGGCTGCTTTTTCTCAGGTCGGGCACAGCTGATTCTGAAAATGGGACTGGAAATGTCAGCGGCACTGGGAGTTGGTGTTCAATGGCCTAGGCTCAGTCTTTCGTTTATTTATGGGTTCCTGAACTTCTACCTCCCTTCGCATAGTGCATGGATCAAAGCTCTGAATTTCTCCACCCAGCCCTTGCCAAGTCCTGAACTCCCATAATTCCACAGTTTTATTCATCTTCTTGAGTCTCAGACTCACTCATTCCATCCAGGAAAACCACCGGTTCTAACTAACCTGGGAGGGGGGAGAAGATGGCGGCACGAGGGCAGTGCACGCGGCCACTTCAGTGATGATGTCTGTTATCTGTCAAGTAGGGGACCGTGCACAGTTCTGATTTGATGGAGACAGACGTGAGAGCACGGAGGAACATCTGGAAAACTTCTGAAATGCCCACTTCGCTGCCGCTGCTACTGTGTAGTAACCGGAATCTCCGGAGCTGAAGGCCCCGAAATCCTCAGCTTTGCGTGTTTCAGCGGCTGGGGAGAGGTCGAAGGCGCTCGGCAGAGGATGGCGCCCGGGAGGCTGTATCGGAGAGGCTGGTCGGAAGCTCGAAGTTTTCGGACAGATGGACTCAGGGTCGGCTGTGGTCAGCTGCTTCCAAGGTATCGGCAAGTTGACGGTGCCTGGAGGTTTATGACAGGGAGTTTCTCCCTTTTGTCGCCTGCTATCGGGGACTCGGGAGTCGATTGACTTGGGACTTTGAGACTTTTTTTTACTGTGCCCATGGTCTGTTCTTTATCAAATTATGGTATTGCTTTGCACTGCTGTAACTATATGTTATAATTATGTGGTTCTGTCAGTGTCAGTCTTTGGTTTGTCCTGTTTTCTGTGATATCACTCCGGAGAAACATTGTATCATTTCTTAATGCATGTATGCATTTCTAAATGACAATAAAAGAGGACTGAGTGTTCTCATAATCTAATCTAATCTGAAGTGGTGAATTTACCCATACCACATTAGCCAATATCATTAACAACTTTCTCTCTCCCCCACCACCCTCTCTCTCTATCTCTCTGTCTCTGTGTGTGCAGGTGTCTCTCACTCTACTTCTATCTGTCATCTCACTCTCTCTTTCTGTCCCTCTCTCTCCCTCTCTCACACTCTGTCTCTGCCTGTCTGTCTCCATCTGTATCTCTCTTTCTCAGTCTCTCTCCATATTCTCCCCCTGTCTCTATCTGTTTCTGTGTGCAAGTGTTTCTCACTTCATCTCTCTGCCTTCTCACTCTCCCTGTCTGTTTCTCTCTCTCTCGCTGTCTCTGTCTATCTGAATCTCTCTCTCTCTCAGTCTCCATCTTTTTTTCTGTCTGTCTGTCTCTCTGTGTGCCTCTCTCCTTCTGTTTGCGTGATTCCATCTCTCTCCGTTTCTCCTTTTATGTATGTTTCTCTCTTTTTCTCACTGTCTCTCTCAGTCTCTCCCCACATTCTCTCTCCTTCCTCTCCCCCTCCCTCTTCCTTTCTCTCTCTGTCTCTCTCTTTCTCTCACTCTCTCTCAGTCTCTCCCCATATTCTCTCCTCTCCCTCTCTCCTTCCTCTCCTTCCTCTCCCCTTCTCTCTCTCCCTTCTCTCTCTCCCCCTTCTCTCTCTCCCCCTCTCTCTCCTTCTTCTCTCTCTCCTCCTTCTCTCTCTCCCCCTTCTCTCTCTCCTCCCTTCTCTCTCTCTCTCTCCCCCCACACCTCTCTCCCTCCCTCTCTCTCGGTACTCCCTCTGCTTCCTACCTGTGCCACTGTCTTCAAATGTGTTCGAGCCTTCTAAACATATGACCATGTTTCCGGAACGTTCCAGTGCTGAAACAGCGATCCAAGTCACCAATGTCATTCAAGGGGATTGAGACAATCTCCCCCCTTTAACCTTCCCTATTTGTGAAGCCTTTGACAGAGCTGATTCCCCAAGACCTCTCCACCGTCAGTTACCTGGCTCCATTTTTACCACCATTTGTAGGCAGAGATCTATACAGAGCAGTTCCTTTCTCACTCCTGCATGGCGGTCTCCGGTACCTGCCGGAGACTCCCTTCTGTTTCTCATCTGCCTTCTTCTGGTCAGTGACACCCACTGAGAAGTCAATGAGTTTCCACAAGTTTGCTGACACCTCACTAACTTTCTCCACTGTATGTTATCTCTGAAGTATAAGGTGTTTGACATGTTATCCATTTCTGAATGAGAAGAAGTTTCCTCCAGCTAGCCTTTGGGAATTCCGAGAATGTTGTCCTGGTATTTACATGGAGCGGTTCGCTGACAGGTTCTGCTGGTTGGTGGCTCAGTAGACTGAGTGGATCTCCCTGAGAACATTTTTAAAGGAACAATCTCCATCCACGACATTTGACGTTTAGTTAAACCACACTCACCAGGTTGAACTAGCTGTCAAAGTTATTCACATTCAAAATATATCTTTCAAAAATTGAAGGATTTTATCACCAGAAGAAAATGGAAATAAATTAAGTGCATTTAATCAAAAAGTGGGAATTTTCTGAAACTCATTCTCACCTATACAACCCTTCTTCTCCATGACAGGTCACATAAAATCAAGTTTAATTATCGTTCAACCATACATGGATACAGCTGAATGAAACAATGCCCCTCTGGGGCCAAGGTGCAAAACATACACAGCACATTCAAGATTGCAAGCAAAAAAAAGTCACAAAAAAAAACACATATATAGTCCAAGACATTGAGCAACATGTCTGGCAAATTGATGATACAGTTCCCAGTAAATCAGCCTGTCATTCTACTGATCGAGCGTTATGGGGAGCACTGGCGGGAGAGGCCAGACCCCAATCAAGCACTGATGCCATGCTACACCACCTTCCGCATTTCCTCATATAGAATGCAGCAGCAGGCAAACCCGCGGCTTGAGGCCTAGTTATTGCTGCAACCAAGGCTCCGCAGCTCCCACACCACTTGTCTCACCGCCAAATAAAGGAAACAAGCCTGCAGCATTTTACATTGTTAGTGTCCAGCAGGGTCTTGCGATCGCAAGTGAAGCGTCCAAGACAATCACCCATGGTTATACTGCACAGCGCTCCAACGACCCGCCAGCCAGCTCCTTCTCCGACACACTGGCCAGCTCCCCTGACCCATACCATATTGGGTCAGATCCCTCACCAGTTCAGCGGGTGGATTCGCCAGCATGATTGCTGGGAAGCTGCTGAATGGTCACAATTCTCCCTCCATGAGGACTCCGCTGTTAGAACAAAGTGCACATGACTTTTGTAGACACTTCAGGAATTTTGTATTCGTGCATGCAGATATGAGAGTCCAGAAACATAATATTAACCCTTGCCTTAGCTCCCCTGCTTCTGAAACTTGCATTCTGACGTTTGTCACCACCCCGCCGACGTAATTCCTGTAACCCTTTCCTAGCCATTAACCCCATCGGGCATTGGATTGTGCATGCACTAATGCTTATTACTATAGAAGATTGGTACCATTCTCTGTTGTCCCTGGAGCCCATTGCCACTATAATTCTCATAATGGGCTCGTTCTCAAAGTTCAAAGTAAATTTATTATCAAAGTATATACAGTACTGTGTAAAAAATCTTAGGCACACACACACACACACACACACACACACACATACATACACACACACACACACACATACACACACACAGATATATAGTGCCGAAGACTTGTGCAAATTGCTGTAGTAATTTTATGCATTGCATTGTACTGCTGCCACAAAAGAATCAAATTTCATGAGAGTAATGATAAACCTGATTCTGATATGGGTCTCTGTTGTGGATTGAGAGAGGGAAGAGGGCAGGTATAGAGGAATTGTGGTTGGGAAAAGAGGAAGGGAGAGGGGAGGGAGTGGGAAGCACCAGAGGGATATTCTGTAATGATCAATAAACCAGTTGTTTGGAATCAAGTGACCTTGCCTGGTGTCTCAGAGCTGGGTGTGTCTGCACCCACGCTAACCCCCCCCCCGCCCTGGCACTCCTTGTCTGCCACCTGTCCCACACCCCTCCCATGGCACTCCACCCTCACTATTCCCAATATCCTTTGCTCTCGCCAGATTTGTGAACTGGCTCTCCGCTTCATATTGACAAATACAGTACAGTGCAAAAGTCTTAGGCACCCTAGATATATGTAGGTGCCCAAGACTTTTGCATACTGTTGTATATGTTACTGTATACAAACCTGAGATTCATTTTCTTGTGAGCATTCATAGTAAATACAAAGAAGCACAATAGAATCAAAGAAAAACTGTACACAACAATGGCAAACAACGAATGTGCAAAATACATCAAATGGTGCAAATACAAAAAAATGCAAATTCAGTAATAATAATAATAAATAAGCAATTAATATTGAGAACATGAGATGAAGAGACCTAGATTGTGGGAACAGTTCAGTGTTGGGGTGAGTGATGTTGAGTGAAATTATCCCCTCTGTTTTCAGAACCTGATGGTTGAGGGGTAATAACTGTTCCTGAAACATGTGGTGTAGGTCCTAAGGTTTCTGTACTTTTTTTCTGATGACATTGGATCGTTTGAGTTGCAGGTCTAAATCTAACTGGTATTAGAAAAGGTTTTGCCTTTTCCATGCTCCCTACTCTAGTGTCAGTCTTTAGGTTTCTGAAAGGTCCTTCCTTAAACATACGGACTTACTGTCACTTAAAGAAGCAATCTAAGACCACAAACCTCATTCAAGCATCACTGTTACTTTCGTTGGCTTATGGTTAAGCAATAACTTCACTTTTATTTTTGTCTTTGTTTTAAGATTCCTCCATAGTTTTGCTCTTCCCTGTAAATATCAACAATCTTTGTATCCTCCAATTCTTCCCTGGATTTTAATTCGTCATTACTTTAGTAAGCAAGCTCTGGAATTCTCTCCTAAACCTCTCTGCTTTGTCACCTCTATACGCTCACTGGCTATTTATAAGACTAAGGAAGTACCTAATAAAGTTACCACTGAGTGTATATTCGAGGTCTTCTGCTGCTGTAGCCCATCCACTTCAAGGTTTGACATGTTTTGTGTTTAGAGATGCTCTTCTGCACATCACTGATGTAACACATGGTTATTTGAGCTACTGTCACCTTCCTGTCAGCTTGAACCAGTCTGGCCATTCTCCTCTGACCTCTCTCATTAACAAGACATTTTCACTCACAGAACTGTCGCTTACTGTTTGTTCTTTGTTTCTTGCACCATTCTCTGCAAACTCTAGAGACTATTGTACATGAAAATCCAGCAGATCAGCAGTTTCTGAGCTACTCAAACCATCCCTTCTGACACCAACAGTCTTTTAACAGTCAAAGTCTCTTAGATCACATTCCTTCCCCATTCTGATGTTTGGTTTGAGCAAAAACTAAACCACTTGACCATGTCTACATTGAATTGCCACCACCTGCTTGGCTGATTCGATCCTTGCCCTAGCAAGCAGATGTACAGGTGTACCTAATAAAGTGGCCACTGAGTGTAAGCACCTTTGAAGTTTCTTCTTATACCTCACCCCTTCACCAATCCCATCAGATTTTTGTCTACTGCTTAATATGCTTTGGCACTGAACAATGCTCAAGGGATTTCAAGATGCTATGCAAATACGAATTGTTGTCGAGTTATTCCACCCCCGCCCCCCATCTAACTAGTGAGGTACCGTCACTGGGAGTGTGTATTACTCAGCCTATCCAAGGAGCAGAAGAGCTTCCGAGATCCATCTCCTCAATATGGGCAAACTATTATTTCAAATCCTTAGAAAAGCAATGAGATTTTACACTGGTTTGCAAGTGATCTGGCGCTGAGAAATCAAGATTGACTTTAAATACTCCGCAAATATTTTAAAAGAATGATTGCAATGCCATTTGGATGAGTTGCTTTGGAGAATACTGCCCGCACCAATTAGACGTGTAATTGGCTGCCACAGTGAAGTCAAAGACAGGTCGCTGATTTACTATGCGAATGCTTCTCGCACTGAGAGCAAGTTGTGTGATTGATTGAGGAAAAATGCAATAACCATATTATCTCATAACTTCTTGATTGGTTTTACAAAATACTATTAGATATGTTTCTTTTACTCTGTAGGCTTTATATTCTGTCCTCCAAGAGGACTACAACCTTGTCTTGGTTTGGAGGCTTCTATGCCTCAATGATCCAGAGAGCTATGTTGACTGGAGTCAGGGATTTTTGCTTTGGCTCTTGGTAGGGTCACCCATGCCAAGCAGGTCAAAGGGTAGAAGCCAGTCTAAGAGTGGCCCACCGGCCCTCCAGGTTCGGAGGTTCAGCTCAGGACTAACAACCCTGACTAGTAAAACAAAATTGTTACAGAAACGGCAATGAAGCATCCTTTTACATCTGAGTGTGACAGTATTCCTGAGTCTCCACCCAGGACTTGCATGACTGACAGTAGTGAAAACCAAGAGGAAGCTACTGACATGAAGAAGAAAACCCTGGACACCACCAGAGACAGAGAACCTTCATTGCCGCCCTAAATGTCAGCGGCGTAACAGGCAGTGAGTAAGCTTACATTCTGTGGGGGCGAGCTTGATATCCCACTCTTCCCTTTTTACCCCTTCTCCAGCTGCCCAACTCCCCGTTTGACAAACATTTCAATAACTTGCTGAGCTTTTGGCACGAGGAGTCAAATTGAACCCCGTCACCTGGGTATACAGAGTTCAAAGTAAATTTATTATCAAGTTACATATATGTCACCATGTACTACCCTGAGATCTATTTTCTGTATTCACAGAAACACTGTAGAATCAATGAAAAACTACACACAAAGAAAACTGAAAAAACAGCCAATGTGCAGAAGAAGGCAACCTGTACAAATACAAAACAAAACAAATAATGATAACAATAAATAAGCAAATAAATAGTACTGAGAACATGAGCTGCAGAGTCCTTGAATTAAGTCCCTCAGTTGTGGCATCAGTTCAGAGTTGAGGTGAGTGAAGTTGTCCACGCTGGTTTAGGAGCCTGATGGTTAAGGAGTAATAACTGTTCCTGAACCTGGTGGTGCGGGTCCTGAGGCTCCTGCACCTTCTTTCTGATGGCAGCAGCAAGATGGGAGCATGGTCTTGATGATGAATGATGCTTTCTTGTGGCAGCACTCCTTGTAGATGTGCTCAGTGATGGACTAGGCAGTATCCACCACTTTCTGTGGACTTCTCCATTCTTGGGTACTGGTACTTCTATAACAAGCCAAAACGCAAGCAATCTACTCCCCAGTGTGCTTCTACAGAAGCCCCTGTTGCACTGTTTTGAGGAAGGGTGTTGGATTTCTCCCAAGTTTTCTGGCCAATATTTTCCCACATTCAATGTTATTAAACTGAGTTTCTACCCATGATCAGTTTGTAGTTGGTGGGAACTTGCTGTGTACAACTTTGTAGCTCCACCTCCAGTATTAGTGATTATGCTTCAGAAAGTTTCGTTCCGGCTCTCTCTCGTTGGTTTGGACATTAATAATCGCGATAGAAATGCAAGTCTTCCGATTTCGCTATTTAAAAAGTGGGAATGTAAGTCAGGGATTATAATTGACTAAAGGAACTCATAGTAATATTAACATCTTAACTTGTATTGGTAACTGAAGCAGACAGAAGAAAACTCCTGGCACTCCCAATGAGGCAACAAGATAGAAGTGCAAGTTAGGCTCTAGAATTCACTTTTTGGATGCCCTGCCCAATCTCTCAGTACTGAGTGTGTGACCAAAGAACTTTGTGTGCTTCATTTAAATATTCTGATGGACGGTAATGTGGTGGCAAGGATTGCCCAAATTTTCTCACTGGAGCTATATTGTTTTAAGACCATAAGACATGGGCTATTCAGCCCATTGACTCTTCTCTGCTGTTCCATCATGGCTGATTTCTTTTCCCTCTCCATTCTGCTGTCATCTCCCCATAAGCTTTGATGCCCTCTAATCAAGAACCTGTCAACCTCTGCTTTAAATATACCCAATGGCTTGGCCTCCACAGCTGTCTGTGGCAATAGATTCCACAAATTTTCCACTTGGCCTCTGTGAGATATCCAGGGCATCTGGGTATAACTATTTGACTAGCAGGTGGGCAAAGCAAGGACGTGAAGGACAATATCTTTATTCCCTCTTAAACTGTGGCCCCTGGGTCTGAGAGGAGAAATCGTCAGCACCTTTTGATGGTTCATTCATGCTCAGAGAATGTAGCAGAGTGGTGCAGCTAATAGAACTGATTCCTCACAGGACCAGCGGTGTGGGTTCATTCCTGACCTTAGCTGGCAAAGCCACTTCTGAGTTTTAAACTTCTTCCTGTGACTGTGTGGGTCTTCTGTGGGTGCTCCCAAATCCCAAAGACTTCCAGCTTGTGGGGGTTGGTTGATTGAATGGCTAAGTTGCCCCTCACTGGGGGCAGCATGGTAGCACGGTGGTTAGCAGTACAGGCGACCCGGGTTCAATTCCAGCTTCTGCCTGTAAGTAGTTTGTACGTTCTCCCTGTGACCACGTGGGTTTCCTCCCAAGGGGTAACCGTGGTTGGGTTAATTGGTCATTGTAAGTCATCCCATGATTAGGCAAGGGTTAAATCGGGGATTGCTGGGCGACGTGGCTCGAAGGACTAGGAGGGCCTATTCCATCCCTCATCTCAGTAAATAAATGGATGGGTGAGAACAAAATCTGGTGATGGTGGAGAGAGATGAAAAGCATTGTGTTAACGTAGGATAGGTGTAAATGGGTGGTTGACAACCAGGATAGATTCTTTGGGCCAAAGGGCCTGTTTCTGTGATGTTACTCTGTACTGGTTGTCCACCACGTCCTGTGATGACAGGAAACCTTTGTGGGAGAGGTTTTAAAGTGGGGCATTTCCACTCTTTCGACCTCAGAAGTCTGAGTCCAGCGGTACTGACAAGTGTCACAAAATGGGGTCTTCCTTGGTTGCAGTTGACGACCACGACATCTTCTGTGCCTCCTCACGCTCTTCGCTCTCCAGGGAACGCTGCAGGACGGCCTTTCTGGCCGTTGAATCTCACTGTAGATCTCATCCGCCCACTCCGCCAGAGCTGACTTCGCATTTGAGGACAGGCATGTCCCTATCTTACTGGGGTACGAGGCTGCCGGCTGTCCTCACCTGGTTTATCCCGCCTGTTGAAGCAGTTTACAGGCTGTGGCCGCTGTCACTTGCAAACAGCCACTTGGAGCCACAGGTGAGAGCTGAGTGTCTGGTGGGGAGCAAAGATGAGTGAACTGGCCCAGAATGGACACGACAAGCCCCTTCTCCAGAGGTGTTACCCCTCCCTGGACACTCCATACACCCTGTGACTCAATTGAAAATTGCAGATAATCAAACTCCATCTTGCTTTTTCCCAGTCTTTGAAGTAAGAAGGTAGGCAAAGATGGTCAGCGTAGTGCCAATGGGTTGAAGTTTGCAGGGCAAATGGAACAAGCAAGAATGATCCCCAGGAACTCTGTCATTCATTATCTGAGGTAGACACAATTCAGCAAGGACGCCGAGGATTCCAGACTTTTGTGGAATACCTCCTAAGAATCTTGAAGCTGGATAGATTAAGACATTTCTTGTACTGTAACTGCTCCAGAATCTCAGAGAATTACAGTAGGCTGCGTGGGGCTCTCCCTGACAGGTCAGGAGGAAGACCACATCCACACATAGACACTCTCACACTGTCACACTCACTCTCTCTCTCTCACATATGTGCATGTGCTTGTGCGTGCACACACACACACACACACACACACACACACAGAGTCACACTCTCTCACACACACACTGTCACTCTCTCATTCATACGCTGTTACACACTGTCACACTCTTTCTCACATTCACACACTGTCACACTCACACACACACTCACTCTCTCACACTCATAAACTTACACTCACACACACACACTGTCACACTCACACACACACTGTCACTCTCTCAATCATACACTGTTACACTCCTTCTCACACTCACACACTGTCACACTCTTTCTCACACACTCATACACTGTCACACTCATTCACACACACACACAGTCACACTTTCTCTCACATGTACATATACATAGTCACACTCACACACACATTGTCACTCTCTCACACACACACTGTCACACTCTTTCTCTCACACTCACACTGTCACATTCTCACACACTCTCCCACACACACAGTCACACTCTCACACTTACATACTCACACACTCTCACATACTGTCATACTCACTCTCACACATACACACTCACACACTGTCACACTCTCACACACACTGTTGCACCCACTCTCTCTTACACTCATACACA